>NC_079381.1:24082500-24100000 GCF_021018895.1 Seriola aureovittata | reverse complement strand
CAGTTTTGGCGCCAGTCCTTCAGAAGCCGGTCCCGATCCCATGACAGAAAGTAGACAGCAACAGGCGTCAGGATACAAACAGCCTTTTCCGATTAGCTATGGCGTCCCCAGGTCTTGCGACTAGCAGGTTGTAGCATAGCACGGCTACATTCAAAGAGTCCTCTCCCATCAGCAATGGCGTCCCCCGGTCTTGCGACTAGCAGGCTGTAGCATAGCACGGCTACATTCACAGAGTCCTGTCCGTTAAGCAATGGCGTCCGCTCCTGTAATGGGTCGGCGACTTCAGCTTTGCACAGACAAACTCGTAAAACACGCTCACTCTAATTAACTGTGATTAAACATAAACGTGCCTTGTCTGCCGCTACACTTTTCTTCTTACACAAACTTCCACCAAACTGTTTTTAACCTAGAGTTTCTTCGGCATTTCTCCCGCTCTGCGCTTCTCTCTCTCCCGCTTCTGTCACTTCCGGGTTTTTTTTCTGTGCCCGCCCACGACCACACCCCTGACCAATTACCACAGGTGTCAACGACTGATGCCTACGACAGCCAATCAAAAAGAGTGACTGAAACTAAAGGCAAAATGTGTGTTTTTTCCTTTAGTTTACCAAATTTTGCCTTCAGTAATGTTTAATGTTATTTTAACTACTCAATTTACATCGTTTTTTATGTCTGACCAAATCATTTTAATCTCTCAGTTAACAATTTTTTCCTTTATTAAAATAAATGACTTTCAATTTAATTACTTTACAGAAATATTGTCATTTTATTGTCACTTCATTAGGAAATAACTTGTTTTAATTCCTTACTTTGACACCAGGGCTACATTAGTAACAGCTAAAAAAAAGAAAAAAGACAATTTGTGTTAAAAAATAAATAAATAAATAAATAAATAAATAATGAGTAGAGTTCGCCTCTGGCACAAAAATGTCCACAAACCCTGCACTCAGCGTGAATGGATGAGCTCCAAATGTGGACACATGACTGATTACAGATGCATAGTCCTTGATGTTGTGGCCCACTGCTTCCACAGACACATGACACCGAGGCAGGCCACGAGCCAGAATCACATCCAATCTACAGGTCCTGAAAAACATGCAAATCAATGTGCATACCGGCTAATTAGACAGCCCTGCGCTAACATTAATTAGTGTTAGACGGTTCTAAAAACAGACAGAAACCTTGCAGGTTATTGTGAGACTCTTGTTAAATATGTTGAATATATGTCCGTCAGATGTGCATCAGTAACCTTGCTACACTTACAGATGATCCACAGGAAATGAGCCTGTACGTCTTTAATCCACTGATTCCACAGCGTGACCTCTGGGAGGACGAGACCTGATTTACATGATTGATTTAAGACCTGAAATTAAACGTATGGGTCTGACAGTAATGAAACTGCTGTGATTCATGTCCGTGGAGAACTTCTGCTGAAAGCTTCATGACTAATACACTGATAATTTGGTCAAACTTTAAACGTGATTCATGAAGACCAACCGTTCCTTTTGGTTTAACACTTTACAAAAGCGAAAAATTATACAGGATGAGATTTAATATAGTGTGTTTGTTTGGTGACTCAGACAGGATGCAGGTTTAACACAGGGAATAAAAGTGGTATTAAACACTTAGCTCCTCACAGCTAAAGTTTTCTGATTAAATCTCAAGTTTCTGGGGCGCCCCAGTGGCTCACCTGGTGGAGTGTGTACCGCTAAGACTCAGTCCTTTCCGCAGCCACCGTGACAGTTAGAATAACACCTTGTTAGCTGCCGATGTTACACACACAGGTAAATACAGCTTTGCTGCAGGGGGCTCGGCTGAGTGTGTGGGTGCAGGTTAAGAGGTTGGGGGTGGTTCTCTGGAGTGGGCCCAACTCAACAAAACAGCAGTTTTTGAGAGGAAGTCCAGCTGATGTCCCTGCACACTCACACACTCTCACACTCTCACATTCAGTCTGACACCATGTTCTTTTCTGTGGTGAAACAGGTCGAGTGAACACAGTTTATAGGACTGCTGGAAGATGAAACTGACGAGCAGGGGCAAGCCTTTCGGTTTATTAGGAACACCTACAGTCCTGTAATGAATCCTCCTTCATGAAGGTTATAATGTTCTGTGTCTGTTGTTCAGCCAACCATTATTGATCTGAGTGGGGTGGACAAAATAATAGGAACACTTGAAACCAACTACATCCTCCAAAAGATTTGATGCTCTTCTTTGGGTTTCTGACTGTTGGTCGGACAAAACAAAATTATTTTATTATGTTTTATGCTGAAAACCAATAACCAATTAATGGAGAAAATAATCCTCAAACTTCTAATAAGGGAGTCCATATCCCACATTTAAGACACATCTCAAAAATTGGCTCAAGTCAATATGCTGCAATATGTATTTGTCTTTATATCTGTGTAAGATACTTTATATTCGTAGTAGTGTATTGTGACCTGTAATGTTTTTGGTTTATGTTACCTGGCCAGGGACTACATATGTAAATTAGCATTTTTGCTAAAACCCAACACATTTACATCATGTATTTTATACTGATGTTCATTAACATGCATTGTCCCAATCAAATAAACAAATAAATAAAATTAAATGAATCAATAAGCTAATGAAAATAAACTAAGTTTGCAGAGTCTAACACAGGCCACACAATGAGACCAGGGCAGAATATCAACCATCTTCACTCACCAGTTACTACTTTCATACTTGCCTCCCTGTGCATGTGTGTGTGCATATGTGTGTGTGTGTGTGTGTGTGTGTGTGTGTGTGTGTGTGTGTGTGCGTGTGTGCATGTGTGTGTGCGTGTGTGTGTGTGTCTGTGTGTGTGTGTCTGTGTCTGCACAAGTGCATTTGACCCATGTTAATGTGTGTGAGCATGCGTGAGAATTTTAACATTGTTATTTCAATTATTTCTGTGTTGTGTGTTCGGGAATAAATTGTGACAGCTCATGAATAATTCCAGTCCTGTGCAGGAAGCGCGTGTTTATCTACCCTTTAGACCCATTATTGACGTAACACACACACACACACACACACAGAGGTCCCCACAACATGAGCAATACCTGGACCACACCCACAAACTCACTCACAAACACACACACTGCTCCATTGGGCTGATAATGCCACAGATAATTAAGAGCGATACAGAATTACAAAATGGACGAGATAACGCCGGGTTGAGTCTTATTAAAGGTTCCCAGGTCCTCTTTAGCAGAAAATTAATTTGAATGCACACAGAAAAATACATTCATGTATGTTGGCACACACACACACACACACACACACACACACACACACACAGAGAAATAAACAAGAATAAATGATGCTCTCCTGGCGGAGAGCGGCGGCTGCACCCGCTGCACCGTGTTCCTGACCCACAGCCAGAAACATTTATCACACAGGATTACAAAGGAAACACACAGTGGATGCTCCTGAAGATTAGCAGCGCTGCTATCAGCACAGTCCATTTATCTACAGTCTAAAGCAGTGAATCACATTCCACACACACCACAGCGACACAGTTAAGGCTGTTTTTATTTTCTCCAAATCTGGTAATTTCATTTACTTTTAATATGCCACGAACATTGAAAAGACAAATGACTCTGAACGACGGATCATGGATGATCAAAATTGGTTGCAATAAATTTTCTTTGGGCTGACTAATCGATTAACTGAATGACTGCTGCAGCTGTAATCCTAAACAAGTGTCATATATGACATATATGTCCTTATAACAGGAGTGATGTTGCCATATCTGTCACCTATAAGTGGCAATAATACCGCTACACAGTGCAATATTGATCTATAGTTTATATTTATAATTATATTGTTGGTGTTATTTATATATATATTTATATATTTTAATGATTTTAGACTTTATTTATTTGAACATATGCTGCCAAGAGGATTGATGCCAAACTTAATTTCATTGTTTTTAATGCAATGACAATAAAGAATCTATTATTTATCTATCTATCTATCTATCTATCTATCTATCTATCTATCTATCTATCTATCTATCTATCTATCTATCTATCTATCTATCTATCTATCTATCTATCTATCTATCCATCTATTTGATATATTATTATCACTTATATACATCCTCTGGATATATGGAGACATAAGTTCATAACATATATAAAATACCCATAGTAAAAATTTGTATTCAAAATATCTATTTGATTCATTTCTATATGGTTTAACACGTGATGACCATATATGTTAATGATTTATATTTAATTAAAGTTTATTAAAACAACATACATATAACAATTCTATACTTTAATTTATCATTAATTTTAAACATGTCTGACTTCTCATTCTGGGAAAGTGGCCTCAAACTTTTGGACTCTACTGTTTATAATATCAACATATATGTACAGGCACAAACATAAATATTTCAATGGGCTGGACATATGTGTCAATATATGAAAATTCTTCCAACTTCTATTTATTTTATATGTACATATATGTCAGACATGGAAATATGGCACATGGGACTGAAAGCACTGTAAGGTTGTTACTCCTGGATGTTTTAGAAAAGGCCATTAAATTAAAGGCAAATGAAGAAACAGTAGATTTTGTGAGGAGAGTGTCGGAGGCTCTGGGGAGGTTTGTAAAACTCTCCTGTGAGGAAACAAAGAAAAGTTAGAGACCCCTGCAGCGATGCTGAACCCTCGAACACCGACTGCTGCAAGCAGCCACAGACACAGACAGCTCCCAGCAGTGTGTCTGTCCACACACACACACACACACACACACACACACACACCACACACACACACACACAGCCACTGTGGCAGAGCACCAGTCACTGTGAGCAATCAGAGCAGAGTAGAGAGACAGAGATGCCACATACCTGCCACTATACATCAACATCACTGCCTCACTCTCGTCTATTCACATTCATGTCAACCAGAGGAGGAGAGGAGGAGGAGAGAGGAGAGGAGAGGAGGAGAGGAGGAGAGGAGGAGGAGAAGAGAGGAGAGGGGAGGAGGAGAGGAGGACAGGGGAGGAGGAGAGAGGAGGAGAGGGGAGGAGGAGAGGGGAGGGAGGAGAGGAGGAGAGGGAGGAGAGGAGGAGAGGAGGAGGAGGAGAGGAGAGGAGGAGGAGAGAGGAGAGGGGAGGAGGAGAGGAGAGGAGAGGAGGAGAGGGAGGGAGGAGAGGGAGGAGGAGAGGAGAGGAGGAAGGAGAGGAGGAGAGGAGAGAGGAGAGGGGAGGGGAGGAGGAGAGGAGGAGAGGAGAGAGAGGAGGAGAGAGGAGGAGGAGAGGGAGGAGGAGAGGAGGAGAGGAGAGGAGAGGAGAGGGGAGGAGGAGAGGAGGAGAGGAGGAGGAGAGGAGGAGAGGAGAGGAGGAGAGGGGAGGAGGAGAGGAGGAGAGGGGAGGAGGAGAGAGGAGGAGGAGGAGAGGGGAGGAGGAGAGGAGGAGAGGAGAGGAGGAGAGGAGAGGAGAGGAGGAGAGGAGGAGAGAGGAGAGGGAGGAGAGGAGGAGAGGGGAGGAGGAGGAGGAGAGGAGGAGAGGAGAGGAGGAGAGGGGAGGAGGAGAGAGGAGAGGAGAGGAGGAGAGGGGAGGAGGAAAGGAGAGGAGAGGGGAGGAGGAGGAGAGGAGGAGGAGAGAGGAGAGGAGAGGAGAGGAGGAAGGAGAGGAGAGAGGAGGAGAGGAGGAGAGGGGAGGAGGAGGAGGAGAGGAGAGAGGAGGAGGAGGAGGAGAGGAGAGGAGGAAGAGGGGAGGAGGAGAGGAGAGGAGAGGAGGAGGAGAGGAGAGGAGGAGGAGAGGAGGAGAGGAGAGGAGGAGGAGGAGGAGGAGGAGAGGAGAGAGGAGAGAGGAGGAAGGAGGAGAGGAGGAGAGAGAGAGGAGGAGAGGAGGAGAGGAGGAGAGGAGGAGAGGAAGAGGAGGAGAGGAGGAGAGGAGGAGGAGAGGAGGAGAGGAGGAGAGGAGGAGAGGAGGAGAGGGGAGAGGAGAGGAGGAGAGGGGAGAGGAGGAGAGGAGAGGAGGAGAGGAGAGGAGAGAGGAGGAGAGGAGGAGAGGAGGAGAGGAGGAGAGGAGAGAGGAGGAGAGGAGGAGAGGAGGAGAGGAGGAGAGGAGGAGAGGAGAGGGGAGGAGGAGAGGAGAGAGGAAGGAGGAGAGGAGAGAGGAGGAGAGAGGAGGAGAGGAGGAGGAGGAGGAGAGGAGAGGAGGAGAGGAGCAGAAAGATAAGGAGAGGAATCAAGGAAAAAAGGAGCCATACTCTCTCCTTTGGTATGAGATCTGTTTGTTAGCTTGTTGTAGCTTAAGATTAAAAATAAAATAATTAATCATTAAAAAAAAATCTGAAATACAATATTGTAAAAGTGGAGTTTTTGTTGTAATAATCCACAGACTGCAAATAAAGATGGACGTCGCCTCTGTGACGTCATCCACAGCTTTCTGAAGCTCAGAGTGAGCTGCTGCACCGTTGCCATCTTGGCAGTGTCTGACTCCGCCCCTACCCCCCGAGCTAATCCAAAAATGGTCAAAGAGGAGGGGCGTGTGTGGAGCTAGGACTTTGGTGTATGCTGGTTTAATAACTGTGGCTAGCATATGCTCCCGTTAGCATTGTTAGCACAGCTGGGTGTTGCTCAAAGGCTCACCTAGGCTAAATAATTTTCTGGCTAAGTTGCAAGATAACGACCGAAGCTAACAATCCAGGTAGTAAATACAAACACTGATACCTGCTAATTAGTGCTAACATATAAATAAAATAATATGAGAATTTCACTCACTGGACACCTGTCACTCAAAGAGGCCACGCCCTCAATCCTCCATAACTTTAGTCCTTAATAAAATGTAAACAGGTGAGTTATATAAACAGGTGTAATGAAGGAGGAGATTAGCTCTAGAGACCAAAACAGTTTTTGTACCAGGCTGTAAACATGTTTATTTCTGCTGTAAAGTTGGACATTTTAACATGGGAGTCTATGGAGACTGACTCACTGTTGGAGCCAGACTCTAGTGGCCGTTAGAGGAACTGCAGCTTCATGGTTCAGCCCTGGTGTAAGGACTGATGACATAAGTTTGTGACCAAAAAAGTGTTTTCCCAACAGAGTGGGGACATCAGTCTGTTTGAGGTAAAACTGTTGGAGCTTGTTTTTCAGTTGTGATGGTTGAGGTCAGGGTTAGGGGCTAGGGAACGTATTATGTTAACGAGTGTCCTCACAAAGATGTTGTTGCAAGAAGTGCAAGTGTGTGTGTGTGTGTGTGTGTGTGTGTGTGTGTGTGTGTGTGTGTGTGTGTGTACACGCGCCGACCTCAGGGATGAAAAACTTGTCCTCTTAAAATGCCAGCCCAAAGGTTTCTGCTCCTCACCTGCTAGAACTGATTTACATGCAGCACTTTTTGGGACTGAACTGACATTTCACCTCTTCAGACAGACAGGCAGGCAGACAGACGGACAGACAGACAGACAGAAATAGAGACAGGCACACAGGCAGACAGACAAGCAGACAGATAGAAAGACAGACAGACAGACAGACGGACAGGTGGACAGACAGACAGACAGACAGACAGACAGACAGACGGACAGGTGGACAGACAGACAGACAGACAGACAGAGAGACAGACAGACAGAGAGACAGACAGACAGACAGACAGAGAGACAGGCAGACAGAAAGAGAGACAGACAGGCAAACAGACAGACAGACAAACAGACAGACAGACAGAAAGGCAGACAGACAGACGGACAAACAGACAGACAGATTCTGTCTCCTGCATTGCCAAACTCACGAGTGAATGGCAGAAACAGAAGCTGTATTTGGACGACGTCCACCCCCCCCACCCCCCCCACCCCCCCCCAGCTGAATTATCTGTACATCCCTGCTTCAGTCATACAGAATTCACTCCGCCTGGATTTCCTCCTTTAAATCCCGGCTTTGATTATTTTGTCGAAACTGAATCTCTTTGCCCTCATGAGAAATCGCAGCAGAAATTAACCCACTAAAGAGTTTTAAGCAGCTGGCACAGACACTAATGATAAAAATGAGGTTTTTATATCAGAATGAAGTGAGTTTGTGTCTTGAGGACAGGAAATGATTGTCTGTTTAAGTGTGTTGTGGCATCGGTGCATCTGTTTTACACCAGTTTTCATGTGACTATATATTGTAGGTAATTTTCTAAAATAATTTTTCAAAAGATGGAGATTAAAATATGTCAGGTTGATTTTGATTTGAACAGAACACAGAAGTTCCAGTTTCACTTTGGCTTTTTAAAATATGTTGGCTACTGGCATCATGGGAAATGTAGGACACAGTGTTCAAAATGAGATGTAACAGTATCTCTTCTTCTTCTCACTGTAGTAAAACGAGTGTTTAGATTTAGATTAGATAGATTTCATGAAATAAATACAGGCAAAGCTCCTCCTTCACCTGGACCCACCATCCAAACCTTTACAGGATTTGGTCTCTGAGTGTTTTTACCTGAAATCTGCTTTATTTTTATTGGATCACTCAGAAAACAGCCAATCAGAAGAGAGGCTCAGAGCCTCCTCTCTTCTGATTGGCTCACCGACCTGTTGTTACTAGAGCTGCAGAGAGAAGCCTGAGAGAGGAGATGTAAAACTACACTGAAATGGTTTGTTACATCTATTTGAAGTAAACATATATAATCACACCTTATCAAAGTTTTGTAACTACAACTCCCATGATGCTTTGAGAAATAACATCCAGAATAAGTATAATGTTGTTGTGTGGGCTACAACTTCAGCCTCATTTTTTTAGCTCATATTTGTTTCCATTTATTCATAAAAGCAGCTGAATCAGCTGTGACCACTTCCTGTTCAGACACCTGTCACTGGATCACTGCGATACTGGAGGAAACCTAGAAACACCAGGTTTCTGAATGTTGTTCTGCAGCGATAAGGAACGTCTTTTTTCTGTGATTTCTAAGCGGATTTATGGATGTTTATTCCCGATGCTCTTCAGAGATAATGATATCCTCAGAAAGTGTTGACAGTTTCACGCTAACCCTAAAATGTGTGTGTGTGTCTGAGTTTTCAGATTTGACTGAGATTTGAGTTAGGATTCAAAAAAGGAGGAATTTGATTTTAGTTAGATTTTTACTGAATATTCCAGTAGTTTTTAAACCAAGAGCTGTCGATGTTACTGTGTATGACACACTGGACACTGTTGTACGATACGAGCTCATGAAAAACAACACTCTTTAATGTTCAATCATTCAAACACAGATTTACGTCTATTCTTTTCTCTAAACTGAAATTTTTGGTCGGTTGTTGCCCTTTTATTGAAGAACACACACATTCTTTCTGATGTAAATATTTAATCTTTTAATGAGAATGAAATCAAATGTAACTGTGGGATGAGGAGAAGTTGAAGGGCCCCACCCTGCTCTCACCACAGCACATTTATAAGATCACAGCCCGTTGTATTAAACCGCAGTCCTGTTGTTTTCTCAGTGTCTTCGGGGGGGATACTTTTATTCACCCGAGGTTTGTGCAAGTTAAACAAAAACACAGAGAGAAACCACATCAAAACGGTTCAGATGCAGCTTTATCTCGGTGTCTCTGCGGCTCATGCTCAGCCATCCACAGAGAGCCCTGACCAGTGTTTGGCTTTGCAGCGCCGCTTTCATCTTCCATAAAGCTCCTCTGAAAAAAACCCTCCAAAAAAAACACTGGCCTGTATCAGACGCTGCTGGCACTTAACCGACTTTGACTCTCATCTTTAAGTTGAACTTTCATGCATGACCTGGTGGCATTTCGGAAACGCAAACGAGTCATCTCCGTTGAAAAGTTGTATGAAATTTTCCCACATTTAATTTTGTTATTGGATCACAGAGATAAAAGTCACCAGGAGAGAAGCTGCAGGATCAGTCCACCAAAGAACTCTCACAGGGCAACAGCGCCTCCCCGTGGTCATCTCCAGAACTGCACAGCCTCTGCATTTTCACACATGTTCACACTTAATTAGAATTTATAAAGACAGATATAAAATAAATGAAAATAAATTTGAGGGACTTAACTACCTGTTCAGCTCCAGGTTTTAAGAATATGTGAATCCATATTACTTCAATTATTAAAAACCTTGTAACTCTGAAATACAATCCAACATGAACTCTGCTCTTAAAGCTCCTCCAGTGTAAAGGTGTGTGTCCATGTGTAGTGTGATTATAGATCAGCTCTAACTTCTATATTAATACTGTGAAAGTATCAAAGCCTCAGTCCACAGAGAAATGCACACAGCCTGTATTCAGAAACTGAGCCTTAAAACCAGCCGTCAGGACTTCTGGAACTTTGTGATGTCACAACGAAGCAGTCACTGCCGCCTCCCCAAACCACGCCCACCAATCAGAAGAGAGTCTCAAATGTTGAGATCTGTGATTGAATAATTGACCTGATGATCACACCAAAGGGAAAGTGAAAGGATCATTAATGTCATTAACATTTATCCTCTGGGGACCAAGAATATTTGGACCAAATTTCCATCCAATAGTTTTTAAAATATTTGCCTCTGAAGAACCTCAGTGTAGCTCCAGAGGGTCACCAAAGTCAGCAGGATTCATCCTCTGGGGAACACGAATGTTTCTACCACATTTTGTGCCAATCCATCCACTGGATGTAGAAACATCTCACAAGATGAACGAAGCGTTTGACCTGATGATGGCGCTGGATAAAAAAGTCAGAGGATCACAAGGTCGTTGTGATTGATCCTGAAGGGACCACGAACGTCTGAACCACATTTCATCACAGTCCATCCAGTAGTTGTTGAGACATTTCAGTGTGGATCAACATTGGCGTTCAAAGACTCATTGACATTCAAAATATTGATTAGCTGATGTTCATGAATTATTGGTCGATAGAGACGAGCTTCTGATGTAACACTCTGTTAATGATGCATGATGCATCTCATAAATAAATACTCAATGCTTCCCGCCTGATAAATAATCTGTCAGTGATTCAAACATGAATGTGAGTTTAAGTGCCGATGTTAAAACACAATAACTGATCAGAGATAATGAGACGGCAGCTTTTATTTCACTTGATAACTTGAGGCACCAACAGGAAACATTCAATGACAACGCATGCATGATGATCATAACCAGTCAATATGCACACACTGTTCAAACAGAAATACATAATTCATAGATATTTCAAGGCTGATGAGTAGCAGACAGTCGAGAACTGAAAGATTACACAAACACAGAAAACATGAAACACAAAGAAATCAGCGCTTCAAGCTTTTGGCAACGGAATAAAAGAGAAAGAGTCGACAACGATCATCCAGAGGAACCACGACAACATCAAGAGGACGTCTTGTTTAAACCTCACACACATCCGCATCATTTAAACGCCCAATACTCACTTTAATATCCCGACACAGACACGCCTCTCATGTAAAACACGCATCAAACAACTCCGTGTACCTCACGGCAGTTACATGACCGTCTGTCAGGGCGTCACAATCGTACGGCGTGAACGAAACATGACGCCTTCACATTCACTCAGGTGAGACTCCTCCTCCGTGTTCACACAGGTAAACCCGACAGTTTATTTAATTTAGCTTATAACTGAGGGGTAATACTGAACTGGTTAGAAGAATATTCTCTATAATTTCTGTTATAATTAAGCTTTTAAATCTGAATTACAATAATCTGTAAATATCAAAATATATGCAGATTAAAGAGCAACGTGGAGGCCACCTGGCTGCAGTGATGCACAGGTGTACTCCATCTTCTCTTCTAAACAAAAAAGAGTTTGTTTCCCACCAAAACTCATTGTGGGAATCCTTGAGCTCTAAAAAATATTATTAAACATTTGTAAAAACTAATGTTTGAGATTTTATTTCAACATCAACAGGGACTCACGTGTAAAAACGTTACTCCTGGTACCTTTAAAGAAATGATTTGACATCTTTGGAAATCTTCTTATTGGTTTTGTTGCTGAGAGTTTGATGTTTTCAGATTGATCCAGTTCCTCTGACAATCTCTGACTAACACGGGATATCTTGTTTATTTCAACCGTGCAAACACCAAACTGTAAAAATGTCAATCTGCTGTTTTACGGGGAGATTTGTGCTGAACTTCCAGAGAGGGAAAGAAAGAAAAGGAGGGAATGTTTAGTCTTTACTGTGGCTTCTCCTGTCGGTTAAATTACAGAGGCTTTATTAGTAATTCATGATTTCTTTATAGATATTACACATTAAGGTCTGAAAACCAGAGTCTGGGATTTATGTGATTTTCTTTCTGTCCTTCGTGTCGTATTCTAGGTGTGGCAAAAAAATCTAAATGTCCTTCTGATCACTCACGCAGATAATTAACACATTACTGTACTGCTCTCTTCCTCTACACTCACTGTAAACATAAACCTCTGTGTGTCGGAGTGTGTTCCTCCTCCTGTCCAATGGTTTGTTGTCAAGGCCGCATGAAAGTCACAAGCGTCAGGACGGTTACAGCATCAACACTACACCGTATGAAGGCAGTTCTCACTGAAGCAGATGGAAGCAGCGAGGGCCGGGGGCCGGGGGCCGGGGGCCGGGGGCCGGGGGCCGGGGGCCGGGGGGGCCGGGGGCCGGGTCGGGTTAGTGTTTGGCTTCTCGGGGGTAAAACTCGGCTAAGGTGCTCTGAGGAATCCTCTTCAGCATCTCTTTGGGGAAGATCCTCATCAGCTGCCATCCGATGTCCAGGGTCTCAAACACACTCCTGTTTTCATAAGCACCTGGACACGGGAACACACATGCATGGGTATTATTATTATCATTAATAATAATAATAATAATAATAAGCAACTGTCATACAACAAAGTGCTTTACAATAAAAAATCTAATAGCACAATAAAATAAGGGCAAATAGGGCAATGAAACTAGACAATAGAGAGAGACAGTAGATGATAAAATATGTAAATGAAAATAAAAATAAAAGCAAATAAGAATAAGAATAGTAAAATATGAGAGAACTCATTAAAAGCCAAGTTAAATAAATAGGTTTTCAGCTGTTGTTCACAGAACATCTCTTACAGCTTTTGGAGCAGAGTTAAAAAAGAAGAGCAGTGCAATAATCGAATCTATTTGAAATAAAATCAGGAAGAAGTTTTTCAGCATCTTTATGGATAAGGAACGGCCGGACCTTGTCAGCTCTTTTCTTAAGTGATTTCTAAGCTGTTTCGGTCACCTTCTTTAAGCGAGAAGCGAGTCTGAAATGAAGCCCAGGCATGTCTCTTCAGATTTGACTAAAGGGGCCGAATTTACTTTATCGACTTGATATTGATCCAGTGATTCATCAGGGTGAGTTTCCCTTAGATCCTCATTAAGACCTGTTCTCTTTTAGAAATGAAACATGTAAACATAATATCGTTAACGCTCCTTCTTGTTTTCCATATAACTGAGGGTCTAAAGACAGACGGCGTCATGTGACGTACAGATAAAACCCCTCTGGACGACTCCCTGAGCTTAATAAATGACTTCAAAATCTAAATATTTGCATTATTAATCATTAATTATTCATTTTCTCCCAGTTGTTTTGGCTCTATCAGTAGCTATGGGTGATCTGCCGTGGCCCCACTGCACCTTGGGAGATGAAGTTTTTCTCAAACTTGGTGAGGAACTCCAGGTAGAGCAGATCATCAGCCGTCAGAGCCTCCTCCCCCACCACCGCCTTCATGGCCTGGACGTCCTTCCCTATGGCGTAACATGCATACTGCACACACACACACACGCACACACACACACACACACACACACACACACACACACACACACACACACACAGTCAGAGTGGGAAGGAAAAGGCCTGTATGTGCAGTATATACAGGAGTGTATGTGTGCGCGTGTGTGTGTGTGTGTGTGTGTGTGTGTGTGTGTGTGTGTGCACGTACGAGCTGGTTGGAAACATCAGAGTGGTCTCTGCGGGTCATCCCCTCCCCGATGGCGGATTTCATCAGACGGGAGAGCGACGGCAGCACGTTGATTGGAGGATAAATCTGACGACACATGAGCACAGAGTCGTCAGCTGATCTCGCACTTCCTGTTCTGACTCCTGAAGAAACTCAGTGGATCAGAATTTGACAAAAAAAACACAAAACACTTGTTGTTCTTTGTGGTTTTTGTTTTATCTTTGTTCAACAGAGCAGCGGTGCAGAATAGCAGCGCTGTCATGCTGCTGAATTAAAAGACTCTCCCGTTTTACTCAGGTGACAGTGTGACATTAAAGATCTACCTCAGATATACGTTGAATTCACTGAAGCGTTAAAATTATAATTCTTCATGTCAGTTACGGTTTGGAGGAGATTTTCTTTCTGAACCATTTACTGACGTCGACGGGAGAAAACAGGTTGATAATGTTTGGTTTCAAAAAACAGAAGTGACAGACAGAAGACCTGACGGGACTTTAATACACAGAGCTCAGAGTCTGGCTGTCACACACCTAAACCACTAGAGGGCGCTGTCCAATCAGGCTCCAGGTCAACACCAACAAGTCCCAGCAACATCAACTTCTATGTCAAGTCCCAAATCAAGACTAACTCTCAATCTAGGTCCCATGCTGAGACCAAAAAGTCAGTTTTGAGACTGAATCCATCAGATCCATGAGTCCAGTCCACATCGTGTGACTTGAGTCCACGTCTCTGCGTCACTGTGACCTCTGAACATTTAAAGGTCAAACCTCGAATCGTGTCCTCGTTACCTGTCTGTTGTGAAGTTGTCTGTCCACATAGATCTGTCCCTCAGTGATGTAACCGGTCAGGTCAGGAATAGGATGAGTGATGTCTGAGGGACACGAGAACACACTGTAACAGCACCACCACATTGTGACTGTGTGTAAGTGTGTGTGTGTGAGACGGTGTGTGTGTGTGTGTGTGTGTGTGTGTGTGTGTGTGTGTGTGTGTGTGTACCATCGTTGGGCATGGTGAGGATGGGGATCTGGGTGATGGAGCCGTTACGTCCCTCCACTCTGCCCGCTCTCTCGTAGATGGTGGCCAGATCCGTGTACATGTATCCGGGGAAACCTCGTCGGCCCGGCACCTCCTCCCTGGCTGCAGACACCTGAGACACAGATCGGTTGAGTTGCACGCTGGAGAGTAAACACACAATTTATCTCCAATTTCCAGCAGCGATTTCAGAATAAATGCAGTGAAACTGCGGCTGACCTCTCGGAGAGCCTCTGCATAGGAGCTCATGTCAGTGAGGATGACGAGGACGTGCTTCTCACACTGATAGGCCAGATACTCTGCTGATGTCAGAGCTAAACGAGGCGTGATGATTCGCTCGATGCTGCAAGAAAGACGGGAGGTTTTACAAAACATAATGCTTCATAACTCATGATGTAAGCATCTCAGAACCGTAGTTAATGACCTAATTGGAAGAAAAGACAATGACTGATTTTAATAAAATAAAGGGCAGTGAAAACACAAATTCCAATAAAAAATAAAAACTGGAGACGCCAACATCCGACTTTTAAGACTGTAAATACAGATGGACGTCACCTCCGTGATGTCACCCACAGGTTTCTGAAGCTCAGAGTGAGCTGCTCCACCATCGCCATCTTGGCAGTATCTGACTCCGCCCCCTAACTCCCAGCTAATCCAAAAAAGAGGAGGGGCGTGTGTGGAGCTGAGACTTCGGAGCATGTTGGTTCAATAACTGTGGCTAGCATACGCTCCTGTTAGCATCGTTAGCACAGTTGGGTGTTCTTGCTCGAAGGCTAACCAATCCAAACTCAGGATAAAACATAATTACGAGAAGGAACAAGACAAGTTAATTTTAGTTTGCTGTACGTGTGCGTTAAAGGTCGTACGTGGGGTCGTTGGCCAGGTTGAGGAACAAACACACGTTGTCCATGGAACCGTTCTCCTCGAAGTCCGACTTGAAGAACCTGGCGGTCTCCATGTTGACCTGGCGACAGAGACATGAAGAGAAACTGTCACTTTCTCTGGCGACAAACACAAATCACCTGGGTGACCCAACACACCTGCTGGGGTTTATGACATCACGACACGTCTGGAGCCAATCAGGGCCCGGTATAGAGTGTGATGTGGAAACTCGTGTGTGGAAGTAGACGGGAGCTCACAGCCGCTTCAGTTCATGGATTTAAATGGATGACTCAGGTTTTTGTGGATCAACGTGTGTGTGAGTCTGTGTTTGTGAAGGAGGTGCGTTCGAGGTAACGCGGGGCGTTAACTTCCTCTTTCAGCGCTCTCAGGTTTAAAAGTGTCTGAACCTGCTGTGGAAGAAGAATCTGAGCCTCTCACCCCCATGGCGGCGAACACTATGGCGAAGTTGTCCTCGCTGTAGTCCATCACGTCCTTGGACTTCTTCACCAGACCGGCCTGCCGACAGATCTGAGCGGCGATCTGACGGGAGGGAGGAGAGACGAGGAGGGAGGAGGAGGGAGGGAGGAGAGAGGGAAAGGAGAGAGGAGGGAGGAGGGAGGGGGGAGGAGAGACGAGGAGGGAGGGGGGAGGAGAGAGGAAGAGGGAGGAGGGAGGAGGAGGGAGGGAGGAGGGAGGAGGGAGGAGGGATGAGGAGGGAGGGAGGAGAGAGGAGGAGGGAGGAGGGAGGAGAGAGGAGGGAGGAGAGAGGAGGGAGGAGGAGAGAGGAGGAGGAGGGGGGGGAGGAGAGAGGAAGAGGGAGGGATGAGGAGGGAGGAGGAGGGAGGAGGGAGGAGGGATGAGGAGGGAGGAGGAGAGGAGGAGGGAGGAGGGAGGAGGGAGGAGAGAGGAGAGAGGAGAGAGGAGGAGAGAGGAGAGAGGAGAGGAGGAGAGGAGAGAGGAGAGGAGGGAGGAGAGAGGAAGAGGGAGGAGAGGAGGAGAGAGGAGGAGAGGAGGGAGGAGAGAGGAGAGAGGAGGAGGAGAGGAGGGAGGAGAGAGGAGAGAGGAGAGGAGGGAGGAGGAGGGAGGAGAAGGAGAGAGGAGAGGAGGGAGGAGAGAGAGGAGAGAGGAGGAGGAGAGGAGGGAGGAGAGAGGAGAGAGGAGAGAGGAGGAGAGAGGAGAGAGGAGAGGAGGGAGGAGAGAGGAGAGAGGAGGAGAGAGGAGGAGGAGAGAGGAGAGAGAGAGAGAGGAGGAGAGAGGAGAGAGGAGAGAGGAGGGAGGAGAGAGGAGAGAGGAAGAGGGAGGAGAGAGGAGGGATGAGGAGGGGAGGAGAGGAGGAGGGAGGAGGGATGAGGAGGGAGGGAGGAAGAGAGGAGGAGGGAGGAGGGAGGAGAGAGGAGGAGAGGAGGAGGGAGGAGAGAGGAGGAGGGAGGAGGGGGAGGAGAGAGGAAGAGGGAGGAGGGAGGAGGAGGGAGGAGGGGAGGGAGGAGAGAGGAGGAGGAGGAGGGGGAGGAGAGAGGAAGAGGAGGAGAGAGGAGGGAGGAGGGAGGAGGAGGGAGGAGGGATGAGGAGGGGAGGAGGAGAGAGGAGGAGGGAGGAGAGAGGAGGGAGGAGAGAGAGGAGGAGGAGGAGAGGAGAGAGGAAGAGGGAGGAGAGAGGAGAGAGGAGGGAGGAGAGAGGAGGAGGAGAGAGGAGGAGAGGAGGGAGGAAGAGAGGAGGGAGGAGAGAGGAGAGGAG
>NC_079381.1:23907500-24077500 GCF_021018895.1 Seriola aureovittata | reverse complement strand
CACACACACACACACACACACACACACACACACACACACACTCTCACACACACTCTCACACACACCTGCACCACAGCTTTGGAGCCGGTGACCTCCAGCACCTGTCCGCTCCTCTTGGTGCCGTCGGGCAGCGTGAGGTGGACGATCTCGGCGTACCTGGGGAACTGGTGCAGCACAAACATCAGAGGCAGGTAAATATAATACAGTGTGAAGGGAGAGGAACTGCTGAAGGCGCAGGTGGACAGAGTGTGAGACATTGGACATGATCAATAATCATCAGTGAAGCTTTAATTTGAACTAAACTGTAAATATATGAAAACTGATCAAAGGCTGTTGAGGATGAATCTTTGTTAAATATCAAATTAATATTGTTTATTTACTCTGCTGCCGTTTTGTTTACATCTGTAGTAAATGGATGGAGCACCTGGCTCACCTGGATCACCTGGCTCACCTGGATCACCTGGATCACCTGGCTCACCTGGATCACCTGGATCACCTGGATCACCTGGATCACCTGGATCACCTCTGATACTTATGAACAACAACTGCAGTTGTAAGAAGCTTCTTTTTTGATCCTTTGTGTGAGTTGTGGTGAATCGTGTCGATCAGGAGACAGATCAATATTATTATAAATATTTAGGTGCTGTTCAGGTCCAATCAGAGCGCACTATCTCTTCATAATCAATAACGTATTTCTATTTGTATTCAAGGGAGTTTTTCCCTCCATTGGTTTCTCTCTATAATAAAGTCAGGGGAAAACTGAATTAAATATAAACCAATTATCATTATAGCTTAATGTTTTCTATATGAACATCTGGAGTTCTGTTCCCGCTGCATTTAAAAACATGTGGAACATCTGCTCTTAGTTGTTATTGTTCAGTTTCTGAATTCGTCCTAATTCCTGGAACAACAAACTTTGAAGTGAGTGTTTTAACGTTCGGCCGTGAGTCAGAGAGAAGCTGAGAGATGTGACCTGAGGTGTGGTCTGGTCCTCACCTTCACCTGGTCCAGAATCACCAGCGGCCCGTTGACTCCAGACACTGTTTTATAGGCTGCGAGAGAGGAAACAGTTTGTGTTGACAGAGGTGCGAACGCAGCGTTTACTGACACACGTTTCTGCTCTGCTGGTTTAAAAATACAGCAGGTGGGTGGAAACACACTCGAAGCCGAACGTTGCTCGGCTGCAGCTGCTCGCTGTCGGTTTCTGCTGCTGAACATCTTCATGTTTTTCACAGTTGAATGAGCAAAATAAAGAATGTGAGGAATTACATCAGCGGCCAGTTTATTAGAAACAGGACGATCATTTGAGTGACACTCACAGGTGTTTCTATTATTCTGGCCACCTCATTTATATCAGTGAGAAGAGAAACAACATTATAACTATCATGGAGGGAGAAAATCATTCATCAATAATCATTTCACTTCATGACATCACTGGTTACCTCTTGGCTCTGAGCCTCTCTTCTGATTGGCTGACTGTTTTCTGAGTGATCCAATAAAAATAAAGCAGATTTCAGGTAAAAACAGTCAGAGAAACCAAATCCTGCAAGGTTTGGATGGTGGGTCCAGGTGGGCGGGGCTTGGTGACTGCTTTGTTGTGACATCACAAAGTTCCAGAAGTCCTGACGGCTGGTTTTAAGGCTCAGTTTCTGAATACAGGCTGTGTGCATTTCTCTGTGGATAGTATATACTAATATAGAAACATATATATTTATAAAATATATATGTTAATATAGAACTATATTAATATAGAATGTAGACCTGCTTTATAATCAAACACATGGACATCTACCTTTATATGGACCTATACTGAGCTTCTTGTTTTACCCAGTGGTGGAAGAAGTAAAAGTACATTAATACAACAATGTAAAAATACTGCATTTAAATTCCTACTGAAGTAAAAGTACAGTAGTTAACATAATCATAACGTAAAATCACCTGTTTAGTGATTAAAAGGGTCATTTTTCAGATATTGCAGTTTTACCTTAATGAAAGCTAAAGAGGAGGAGAACCACTTGTTTTAATCTGCTGTCGTGTTTTATGTAAAATCTTTAAGGTCCCATAAAGATTCAGAGCCTCCTCTCTTCTGATTGGCTCACAGACCTGTTGTTACTAGAGCTGCAGAGAGAAGCATGAGAGAGGAGATGTAAAACTACACTGAGATGGTTTTTATATCTTCTGATGGAGCAACACTTCAAATAAAACACAGAAGAAGAAGAAGATATGGAGCTTTAAACAGAAAAGTAACTGAATGTAATGAGGTTAAAAGTACAATATTCAGTGTAAAAAGCAGCAGAGTACAAATACTCATGTAAAGTAATAGTACCTCAAGACTGCAGTTATTGAAAGTAGTTGAGTAAATGTACTTAGTTACTTCCCACCAGTGTTTTTGATCCCTGATGATTAATTGATTGGTGAATGAAATCGCGTGTTCACCAGGTGTGACGGGTGATGATGTCATTACTCTGTGACCCTCACGGTTTCATGTCTTTAACACTGACCCCCTCCTGAGAAATCTCCAGGTTGATGTTTGTTCTGCCGTGTGGCTCCTACCTGCGCTGATGCTGTTACTCAGACATAGAGGGACTCACTGAGGCGGGGTTGGGAGATATAGTCCCGGCTCACGGCCATCACATGCTCCCGGGAGGCGGCGGTGGAGGCCGGGGCGGCGGCCGTCGGTCTGTTCCCGCTGACGGCCGAGGAGAGCTCGCTCATGGCCCCGTTCACCATCCCTCTGAGCGCCTTCATCGCCATGTTTCCACCTGCAGCAGCCGCAGCGGCGTCCGAGTCGTGACAGCCTCGGCGCATGCGCGGGAACCACACCAGTTGCATCATGAGCATGAGGGAGGCTGAGAAACACACGAATTCCTCCACACTCACAAATAAAATAAAAAATAAAAAATAAAAAATGATAAATAATAATTATTATTATTGTTAATCACTTTTATAATAATAATAAATTTAAAAAAAAATAAAAAAGGATTCATCCACATTCAAAAAAAAAAAAAATAAAAAATGATAAATAATAATAATTAATACTGTTAATTATTTTTATAATAATGATAATACATTTTTAAAAAAAAATAAAAAAGGATTCATCCACATTCAAAAAAATAAAAAAATAAAAAATGATAAATAATAATAATTAATATTGTTAATTATTTTTATAATAATAATAATACATTTTTAAAAAATAAATAAAAAAGGATTCATCCACATTCAAAAAAATAAATAAAGAAAGAAATTATGAAAAAAAATGTAAAAAAGGATTCCTCCACACTCATGTCTCATACTCATACTTTTACCTCAACGAACTGAGACGGACAATACAAAATTATTCATAATATATATATTAATGATATCAAGATCTGTACATCAAGAATACACAATTAAACATTTAGTTATGTTCTGTCACTTTACAAGAGTAAAAATTACAGGAACATTTTGCCATATTAAATTTGATTTTATTTTATGAAAATAAAAGCCAGCGATGGACTGAAAAGATATGTATTTAAATGAATTTCATATTCATAAGTCCACAATTTCTAAAACTCACCAAAATGTTGAACCATTCATTACTGAATGTAGTAATTAATTAATTTAATTTAATTAATAAAAATATTAAACTATCAATATATAAAATAAATAAATAAATAAATAAATAAATAACTGTGGACTTTCAGTATGCTTCGGGACTAATTCAAACATGTGATGTTTATTTCTTTATTATCTAGATTTCTTTTTTTATTGGTTAATTTTGTTATCAATATAATTTGTCTACCTTCTCATGTGCAAATTGTTTGATATTAAATAATTAAAGATATTGAGATAAACAATAAATAGTGAAAAATATGTGAAACAAACTCAACCCATTATTTTCAAATGTTATTCCATCATTAATTTATATAATAATAATAATAATAATTAAAATAATAACAATATTGCAATAATATTTTGTTAGGTAAAATTTTATTTTAAAATTTCCCTTTTCAAAATTCTTAACAAAGTTTTTATTTCACACTGACATTTTTTATTCCTCTCTGACAGAGGTCTTCAGTGAAGAGACGTCACCTGACAACAACCGATCATCAATACACTCAATTCACTTTTCTACAGATTGACTAATGATTAATCGACTGATCGTTTCAGCTCTGGCTGGTTTGTCTGTAGAGTTGAAACGACTGGTCGACTAATCGATTAGTTGATTGGCAGAATGATCAGTTAAAGGTTCATTTAAAAGCTAAAATTCCACACGATGTTCAGCTTCCTGATGTGAATATTTGCTGAGACTTTATAAGAGAAAGAAACAGAGACATGAAGACGTTACTTCAGGCTCTGGTGAACTGTGCTGCTCATGTTTAATGTTTTCTACCATTTGTAATAATAAAATAATAAAAAAATAAAAAAATAAAATAATAAAACAATAAAATAATAAAATAAGCGATAATGAAGGTAATTGTGCGTTTCAGCCTTAATGGCAGGTGAAGAGTAAACACTGGGAAAAAAAAGTGGAAAAATAAAGTTCACACATAAATTAAAAAACAAAAATAAAACCTTCATCAAACACGTCGACATTTATTCTCGACTGACTGATCAACATTCGACTGACCTGAGGTCAGTGAAGGCACCAAATCAGAGGCTGCAGATTCATCAACAGGTGTCCTGCTGCTTCACTTCCACCATAAACATTATTTTCTAATTCCAATTTAAAAGCATCTGCTGGTTGGAGAGTAATAAATTATTTTCATTTTAAACACTGAAGCGACATTATTCAAGAATTTTGTTCTTTAGCTCTTATTGATAAAATCACCAGAACAGCAGTGAAGTGACAGAAAACACGAGGTTCAGTGTAAAAATCTGAACCACATTTCCACCAAAATACAAACAAGTCACGCTGAATAAAACTGACCCCTCCCACCTGTGCACCTGTGCACCGCTGCACCTGTGCACCTAAAGAGAACAAGATCAGGAGACCCCGACACCTTCACACTGAAGCAGGACTGTGGATTCTGTCCTCCATCACTTCTCTTCACAGGAGGAAGAATTACAACAGAACCTCCTTCAGTGTGAACATGAGAGATTTGTTTCAGGACAGAGTTTAGACCTGTCCACACCTGTCCACATCTGTCCACACCTGTCCACACCTGGTATTAACATCTGTCTCAGGTGATCTGATCACCAGTGGTCAGCTCTAAGAGAAGCAGTGAGGACACATTAGAGATCCGATCACTCAGACCACATTCAGAGGTCTGGACCACATGAGGCCACATTGTGAAGGACCGCCTACTCTAGGGACGCCTCGATTGATCGGCCGCTGATCATTATCAACCGATTTTCATTAAATATACATGATGGGTAGATCGGAATAAATGCTTGTAGTCACCGATCACCTGCAAACTGATCAGCTGTGTTTCCTACTCTGGTGTCTGCGGCTGAGAGAAGCTCTGTGTGCGGCGTAGTGTAGCTCCGCCTCCCACCGACAGGCCGCCAAAACAAAACATGTCAGCGCGTGGAACTTTTACAAAGCGTTTGAGACGATAGAACGTACGACATCTGCAACGATATGACAAACATTGATCGGTATCGGCGGCGGCAAAAAAAAACATTGCGGCATCCCCTCCTGAAGAACATGTTAATGCAGGTGTGAGCAGGTGTGAGCAGGTGTGAGCAGGTGTGAACAGGTGTGAACAGGTGTGAGCAGGTGTGAGCAGGTGTGAGCAGGTGTGAACAGGTGTGAACAGGTGTGAACAGGTGTGAACAGGTGTGAGCGGGCCTGTCCTCTCAGCAGGAAACATCTGTGAGTGACCTGGAGGTTGAAACAGATGTTGAAACAGATGTTCAGGAGAGAAGCAGCTGTAAACAGAGGCAGTTCATGTGGATCAGACTAGTAGTGGTCGAACCCGTTTGTGTGTCTGTAGTGACGGTGTCTGACTCTGGGACCCCCCCACTCCTCCTCAGGTCTGTCGTAGGACTCGTTGGTCCAGCGTGAGGCGTAGCGGGGGGGGGGAGGGGGACCTCTCCTTCTGTCCTCCTGAGGGCCGGGGGCCGGACTCCACCTCGACTCATGGGGGTCGTATCTGGACCTGCTCTCCTCTGGGCGGGGGGGTCTCCTCCACTGACTGTCGGGATGAGGGGGTGTCCATCGGTACGGGTGGTAAGGGGGCGCTCCCATCGGTGGGTGGAAAGGAGGCGGAGGGAGGAACTGCGGCTCGGGGAGAAGGCCGTCGTGTGGGGGGCGATGATGTGAGCGGGGGTTGATTTCTCGTTGAGGGATGGAAGATCTGCAGGAGGAAGGCGGGAAAAGTTGAGAATCCAGATGTGAAGGTTCATCAATATCAAGAAAACTTTATTAGTTCAAAAGGTTTTAAAAGAAGACGTCGACAAACAAACTAAATCTAACTGAAAATGACGTCAGAGAGGCTCCTCCCCCCTACCTGTGGTACCAGGAGTCACTGAAGTGAGGTCGTCTCTCCTCTCTGCTGTCCCAGTCCACTGAGGTGTAACATGGCCGACGTTCAGCGTGACCTCTCCTCGGCTCCTCCTCCGACTCCTCCATCCCCTCGTTACTGTTAGAAACACAGTCAGTCAACATCCTGCAGTCACAACACACTGCAGCATCATGTGAGACAGAGAGTGAGTGAGTGAATGAATGAATGGATGAATGGATGAATGGATGAATGAATGAATGAATGAATGGATGAATGGATGGATGGATGAATGGATGAATGAATGAATGGATGAATGGATGGATGGATGGATGAATGTACATGTTGTTCACTGTGTAAAACAAAGACAGATCGATATAAAACACGTGTGTGGATCTGTATGATGACGGTGAGAAACATGTTCTGGAAATATTTTAGAAAACAAGAAACTGTGGAACATCTGGATGCAAATTTACAGACTTATTTTAATCAGAGGTTGCTATGACAACCAGTCTTCTGGGAGATCTTGGAAAAATGTGATAATTTATAAAAGAAGCAGCAGAATCTCGTCGACGTGATGATGATATTATCATGTGAGCAGACAGGAAGTGGGTTACACCTTGTTATTGTATATCATCTTTATATATATATTTACTGTGTCAGAAACAAATTAAAAACATGATAAAAGGAAAATTTTTCCCCTTTGAATTAATTGTTTTTCATTGTGACACAAATATAAAAGACACATTAAATGACATCAAGTGAAGAGGTTGTATTTCAGGGTTGTCCAGCAGAGGGCAGCACACACCTGCTGATACATGATAAACACATCAAATCCATGAAATGATGTGTTTCTCTCTTTAATGCCTTTTGATTTCAGCACTTTAACTCTTCCATACTGTCTCAACTGACACATGGAAATGTGTATTTTTAGTCGTGTGAGTGAAAAAGGTTTTTCTTTTCTTTGTGTTGTGGACTGGCTCCTTCATGTGTGCTCATTCTTTTTGACTCGACTCCTGTGACCTTTTCTTTAAAAAACGTTGATGTAAATAAAAGAAAGCTGTGAGTGTTTACAGTAAACATGTCTATGTCTGCATCACCTCCTCTTTGGTCCACACTGCAGGTCGTCCAGGTAGTTCTGTCTCTCCATGTCGTGACCCCGAGACGAGTTGAACACTGAGGACAGAGAACGTTTGACGGGTTTTACTTCCTGTCACAAACATGGACTACAAACTGTGAGAGACGGTGACATCAGCACTCACGCTCCACAGCCTCTTTAGGATCCATCCCATCAACGTCTATCAGATACCTGCGGGTCACAAACAGCTGTTAAACACTGGCCACGCCTCCTGGTCGCACTCACCCTGCGCACTTCAGACTGTACACACCTGCAGATCAGGTACCCGGTGCGGTTCAGGCCGTGGGTGCAGTGGACGCCGATCAGCTTGTCTGTGAGGGAGACGCCAGATAAGTCAGTGTGATAACAGTGCTGCTGCAGGGTGGAGACATTAGACCAGGTGAGTTCGTCTCAGGTACCTGGTTGTTTGTCCCTCCTCCTGCTCTGCAGTGGGAGTGTAAAATAAGAGATCCTGACATTTCACAGAGTGAATTTCCAGCTGTGGCAGCAGCAGTGTGTTCTCACCATTGTCTGCGTTGTCTCGCAGGAACCTGCGTACGGCTCGTTTGAAGCTCAGGATGGTGCCGTCACTGGGAACCTCGCGACCGGCCGTGAAGATCTTCATAAACATCAATGACTCCGGAAGGTCCTACACAAAATAACACAGTGATTATTTCACCTGAGATCTCCTTTAAAATGACGATCAGCCTCGAGCGGTTGTGTCCGTTTGTTCACCTGCAGCTTGTAGTAGCGTGTGGTGAACGTCAGGTCAATGATCAAACCCAGCTCTTGTTCTTCTTTGCTCAAAGCGTCCAGCAGCTCCCAGGGGCCGAACACGTCCGAACACGGGAGCTGACGGCTCAGATACTGAAGACAACACACAGAGTTTCATGAGAAGTCACGGTCACACTGTTGATCTCCGCTCGCAGCGGAGGAACAAAGTGGACGAGCAGCTCCTGACCTGGTTCAGAGGAACTTTGAAGGCGATGAATCGTGTCCCGTGAAGTCTCTTCCCCACAGCCTTGTAATCCAGCCATCTATTGGAGAGAAAAGCTGCAGCTGTTACTGACATTTATCTTAATATCAGGAGATGACTTTATATAGTAACTGTGGATTTAATCACTTAAGAAGCAGAAACCTGGTGATATTTTATATAAGTCTTCATGTGTGTGAATCAGAGTCTGATGTATCTGAAAACTATTAACACACACACTGAGTGACATGTTCCTTAATCACCTTGAACACACACACACACTGTAGTTTATTTTGAATCACGCCGTCCTGCTGCAGTGAAATACTCTCTACGGCACCAAATGTGGATTCATCCACCTCCGAAAATAGTCCCAGACAAAGTCACTACTTCCCTGTTTGATAAAAACTACAGCGATCAGCTGTTTGAGGAAGTTACTGAGATTTAAACATTAAACCAAACACTGAGTCAGTCTCATGTAATAAATAATAATAATAAATCCTCCCTCATGAAGGTTATAATGTTAAGTTTGTGTTGTGAACTTTGAGTTTCTGGAACAAGAAACAAACAGACACCTGAACACATCATCTTCCACTCTGGGAAACTGTGACAAACATTTATTTTTACTTTTCTGACATTTTACAAATTAAAAACCGAAAAAACTGAGAACAAACAATCACTAACAACAGAAGCGTCACTGACTCTCTCTACAGTTACTTTACATTATTGTCTTGTTTACATTTACACAGTTTGACTCGTGTAAAGAAGCTGTACGTTGCTGTTTGTTTATGTTGACGTTTACTTCCAGTGTGTGAACACATGACGTGTACAGCCTCTGTTTACCTGTGTAAACAACAGTCCTGCAGCAGGTGAGGTGAACACTTCACTGACTGCGGCTGGATTTAAATAAATAGTGTATAAACAGGCAGATTGACCCGTTTCAGTCAAACCAACACGTCTGTTTACCGTCAGCTACACACTACCGACATTTACACGGTGTTTCCGGTACTCACCTGTCCGGTATCCCGTTCTTCTTACCGTGTCGGGACATTTTCAACGTGTCAGTCAATCGGAGCTCGTTTGTCTTTGTCCGTTTAAAACTATTTAAAAACAGAAAACCCCCGAACGTTACCACGTGCAGCCACGGACCCCGTTTACCGGCGTTCACCGGTTTCCTGTACAACCGGCTCCGGTGCCACAGTTCACACACTCCGGGTGAAGGCGGGAAACTGTCCCCGATACTTTAAAGTACTACGAACTGTCTCCGCGAATCTGTTCCCACATTGTTTATTAATTCTTCTGACTTTCCTCTCAGAAACAGCTGCAGTCGCATGACGATGACGTAGCGACACGCACGCAACCTGACACATGACGTCACATCAGCGACATCTGGTGGCTGTGGAGCATAATGCATCAGAAAGAAAGAAAGAAAGAAAGAATGTATTTATTTAATTATTCATATATACTTATAAATAATATAAATATGTATTTTTTAATTTATTCATTTATTTTTAAATTAAATTTCACAATGATTTTAATAGAAACAAGAAATATAGATATGGAAAAACATGGAAATAAATGTGGAATGTGTTTGTCTTTGTGTATATTTGCATAAGTATAGAGTGTTTCATTTTAATCACTATAACATTCAATCACTCAACACAAGTGAAGAAACACAGTGACAGCAACAACAGAGCAAGTGACCGGAGCCTTTGTCAAATAATGATAATGATACTGAAATAATCAGTCTCTTTTTACAAATACAAAATGTCTTCTGTACATGCACAATGACGGGTTTACAAAGGTTGATTTACAACTACATTTGGAATCACTTGTGGTTACTTGCTCTGTGTCGCCATCATTAGTTGTTAACCTCGGTCCTCATATTGTTATGGTAAGTTAAAATGAAAGTAGCATTAGCTGCTAACAAGTGGAATACAAGGCTAGTATGATGTTAAATAACGCAGAGCCAGAACATAACGCATTATCAGACTGAAATACTAACTTATTGATAATCATTGCCAAAATGTTCCAGTGCGTTTTGATTCTGTTCTGCAGCAGCTGAATGTGTGGGAACATGTTTTATGGGGAGGTCATGTGTTTGTTCTGGCAAAGCTTGCGTCTACCTTTGGCTCAGTATCAGTTCCCTTTCATGTAAAAGGTGTGACCTCCGTGATACTTTCATTTTTGTCCAGGTTAAATAACTGTATCCTTCCTGAGTGTTGCCCAATACTCATCCCTGTACGAGATACTCTGCAGATGAAATGTTCTGCACACCCACACAGCTGTTTCCATTTCACCTGGCTGGTCAGGTGTAGACTGGGAGGAGCTCTGCTGGGAATGATGTAATTTCACCAAACTCAGTGAACTAATAAGAACAATAAGAGTTAGTCACAGTAGGACACGCCCACACTGTCCTGACAACAGACTGATCAGGCAACAAAAATAAAAACACCTGATTGATTGCAGCATGAATCTTTTACCTACAAATATGATCAACTTTTTATAAAATATGATGCATCATTAGTGTTTGAATTATCAAACAGTAGAATAAGTACTTTACTATTTGCTCTAGCGTTTCGGTTTTACTCAGAAGTATTGAAATGAAACAGGGAAAAGCAGCTCTGCAGGTTAAAGACTTGTTGTGATGCAGGTATTTTTCCATTCAAAGTTAGTTGAGTTATTGTTTATTAAAATACATCAGTAAAATCAATAAAATGGGACATTTACATACATGAAAATCTACACTACAGGTATGTACAATATTAGAAAACATTTCTTGGATTTCTTCTTTGGATTTTCTGCAGAAAGTCAGTGTGTGGAAAAAAACAGGAAAGTTTTTGTGATCATTTCCATTCCTGGTGATAATTCTTGTTGGTACTCTGGGCTGAGGTCACCTACAGTCTGGTTCTCTAACTGATGGAAGGAGTTCGTGTTCTGGTGTTTTTGGAGCCAACCAGTGACGTGGCTGAAAGCCCCGCGGACCCGCCGTCCTTCCCCGGCTCTGCGAACGGGAACACCTCCCTGGTCAGGCGTGTCAGCAGGCACGGCATTTCCTTCTTCCCACCCAGAGCTCGACCTTTGGCCTGGAAGGTGTAGGCCACGCTGTGGGACAGGCGGGTCATGAGGCGAGTCAGCTCCAGGTTGCGGTTTCCTTCTTTCTCTAATAAAGAGCAGAAGGTCTGGAGGAAGACTGATCCCAGTGGGTGCATGAAAGCTCCGTAACCTGGGGGGGGGGGGTTAAACACAGAAGTCAAGACATTTTATTCACTAAACAATCAGATGATTTATTGTATTCCTTCAGGATCTATTAAAAGTTTTTTCCATGAGACTCAGTTGAATCAAAAGTCAAAATAGATCAGAAACAACTTAGGACCAGTGAAGTGAATGAAATAACAGGCATCCATCAAGAAGAAGAAGAAAATTAAACAAAATACAAAAATAAATGAGTAAATATCTTATATCTAACATACCAAAGAGAAACCAATCCAAATAACTAAAACAAAAAACGAACAGTTGTAGTTGACCGGTTTGAAACTCAAAACCCTTATAAAGGGGATTATTAAAAGAAAATGTTTGATGATTAAAATAATTTCTGGTTGCAGCTTCACACTTCTTCTAATACGACCTCGTAGCTTTTTTATGTGTTAATCATTTAACTAGCATTATCATTATTCAATAATTATTTGGTGACGTGGGATATTACTGCCTCAGATAATCAGAGTTCACCGTCTGTATTATTCATCTGTACCATCTTGTACTTTTCCTCCTTTTCTTTGATCAATGATTAACGATCAGTTGAAACATGAAGTTCACTGAGTTCAATTAGTTGACACCTGAACGAGAGTTAAAATGTCTGCTGCTGTTTTCTTCTGTTCACAGCAGCAACAAACTCTGACGAGACAAAGTTTTATTTTCTCACTAATCGTTTGTGTTTCTTGTGAAATGTTGGATCATGTGAAAGTTACTGAGCAACATTTTCCTCTGAACCGAAGTAAAGGACACGTTCCTCTGAATTTAACCCTCTGAGGTCAAAGAGATCATTCTTCAAATCTCTGGTGAAAACAAACATTTATGACGTGGATGAAATCTTTTCACCAAAGTCTGTAGGTTCATGAAAACAATGTGAGTGAAATAGTAGATAAATGAATAATAAACGCCTAAATCTTGTAATATGACTGAGTCGTAGCATCTGTCACTTTACTTTCACCAGATTTTAGAGGCTGTGAGTCACATGGAATATGTAAGTGAAAGATGAGAGTCGAGTAGGGAACAGGTGGAGGGAACAGCTGGAGGGAACAGCTGGAGGGAACAGCTGGAGGGAACAGGTGTGTACCTGGCGCTGTGGCGTACATCACAGCTGTATCTACAGGGACGGCGGGATGCTGTGAGAAGAAGCTGCTCTCTGGGGCGTCCTCGACAGAATCCACCTCCACGCCGTCGTCCAGACCGTGTCCCCGACACGCCTGCAGAGACAACAGGAAGTGAGACAGGTCCAGAGGAAGACACGAGTCTTTGTGAACTTTCTCACCGAGGTGATACAGGTGTATGTACAGATATTAATATTAATTTACTGAACTTCGATCTCATTGTGTTTGTGTCGGTGACGTCTTCCCACCTGTACCAGGAACAGTTTGGACTTCTCCTCCATACACCTGTTGTCGAAGAACGCGAAGAGACGAGACAGTCGGACAAGTTCCCCGTCAGCGCCGAACACGCAGCCCTCCTCCCCGTGAGACGACAGCACGGCCAGAAAACAATCCTTCACAGGACGCCTGCTCTCTGCAGAACACACACACACACACACACACACACACACACACACACACACACACACACACACACACACACACACACACACACACACCCTCAGTAAATGACACACTTCACACTCTTTATTAGTCATGATGCAGACAGACGGGGAACATGTAATGACATGATGCAGTAACGAGGAATGCGTGTTCTTCTCTTCACTCAGCCTCCAGCCTGTTTACTCATCAGGGCGTCAACACACCTGCAGCTTCTCTGTCAGGTGACGTCGACTCGCTGCAGCTCGTGGAAACATTAGACGTGACTTTGCATGAGCAGCTTTCCAGATGAACGACGAGCCTCCGTCAGAACGTTGATGATCACATGTGACAGTTTTATCTATCAGTGATAAGCTGCTGTAAAACTCCAGCTGACCTTTCCGTTGGTTTGATATCTGGCTCACGGTGATTACACAAGCGCTCTTCACATCCTGGTGGCTGATGATGAGATCCTGACCATGTGACCACTGACTTGTTTACCTTTAATCACCTGCCAGTAAATGACTCAGAGGATCGATGGTGTCAAGGATCTTTGTGACAGCGCGGAGAACTCTAATGTGTCTTATGTAAAGATGAGGACGGAACGCCAGAGACACAATAACAAGAAGTCAAAGTCTGCGTCGCTCTGGCAACAGCTCGGTCAGACGTGACATATGACATCATATCACATCAGGACATTATGTACAGAACCTGAGCAAAGTTCTAGAGGTCCTTTACGAGGTTCTAGTGGTTATCGAGGAGGTTCTCGAGCTCGTTTAGGATGTTTTAATGGTTAATTAGAAGGTTCTACGTGATCTTTAGGTTGTTAAGAAGGTTTAAGTGGTTTAAGTCATTACAAAAGTTCTAGTTGTCATTTAGGAGGTTAAGGAGGTTCTTTAAGAGTTTGTAGTGGTCCGTGAGGAGGTTCTAGAGCTCCTCTCAGAGTTTCTAGGGGCATTGAGAAGGAGGTTTCAGTTGTCAGTGGTTCTAAAGGTCCTTTAGAAGGTTCAGGGGGATGTTAGAGGGTTTGTAGTGGCCACTGAGGAGGTTCTACAGGTTCTCTAGGAGTTTCTAACGGTGTTTTGGAAGCTTTAGTTGTCCTTGAAGAGGTTGTACAGCTCCTTTAGGAACTTTTAGAGATCACTGAAGAGGTTCTAGTAGTTACTGAAGAGGTTTAAAGAGTAGTTCAGGTGTTTTAGTTGTTATTAAGAAGGTTCTACTTGTCCTTCTTCTAATGGTCACTGAGAAGGTTCTAGATATATTTTGTTTGTCTTAGCGGTCAAAGAGAAGGTTGTAGAGGTTCTTTATAAGGTTTGAGGAGTCTGGAGGTTTCGTGGTCCCCTGAGAGATCCAAGAAGTCCTTCAGGAGATTTTAGGGTCCTTTAGGTGAAACACCTCTGGGAGATTTTAGAGAACGTTCTCCACCAACATCAACAAAACACCAAATAAGGGAAGCTGAAGAATCTATGACGAGGAGCATTCAAGATGTTCTGGAGGTTCATGGTGGAACATCACATCACCAGACGCTCTATTTACAATAATAATAATAATAATAATAATAATAATAATAATAACGTTCTCTGCACAGTCCTGGATTAGTCTATGTGGTTTCTACTGTGTGTGTGTTGCAGTGTGTGTGTTGTGTTGCAGTGTGTGTGTGTTGCAGTATGTGTGTGTGTGTTGCAGTGTGTGTGTGTGTGTTGTGTTGCAGTGTGTGTGTGTTGTGTTGCAGTGTGTGTGTGTTGTATTGCAGTGTGCGTGTGTTGCAGTATGTGTGTGTGTGTGTGTTGTGCTGCAGAGTGTGTGTGCTGCAGTGTGTGTTGTGTGTTGCAGTGTGTGTGTGTGTTGTGTTGCAGTGTGTGTGTTGTGTTGCAGTGTGTGTGGTGTGTTACCTCTCTGAAACAGCTGGTAGATCTCCTCGCTCCTCAGGTCAGTGTGGATGTCCACCTTGAAGCCCAGTTTGCTGAGGGTGCGGTGAAGTCTCTTGGCGTCCTTCCCGGCGCCCGGCCGCCTCCCCAGCTGCACCCCGGGGTCAAACTCTGCGACAGACACCACCAGCGCTCTGTTACACTCCCCTCTGTGATCCATCCGTCCTCTCCACTGCAGCACTGCTGTTCTGTCTGTCTCTGCTCTGCGTCCACCTCTAACCTGTCCCTGCACAGCTGTAAAGTTGCAGCCACACCTTTCTCACCATATATGGAGTTTCCTCTAAGGCTGTTAAAGGGACGCCGGGTCACGTGTCTGTCGTACAGAATTACGTAATTTGGTGCTTTTTCTCTCGTGCTGGGAAACGCATGTTTCCCTCAGGTATTTGACAGGTGAGTCGACGCTTGTTCACGAGCAGGAGGGAGTTACAATGAAAGTAACAGCTAACAGGAATATGTTGATCTGCACAGAAGGAACACCTGGTCCAGGTACAGAAGCCGAGACCTTCCTTTTTACTTCTCTATTTCAATTGTAATTTATTTCTTACTTTATTTATTGATCAGTTTAAATTTCATTTATTGGGACAGTGCACATTAATACAGGTGTCATCCTAAGAACGACACTATTTAATATTATAATGACAAGTTACTGAGATCATTTATAAGAATGCAGATCAATAATAAGAGAATATAAAAGTTAGTATAAAAAGACCTTTATACCATATTACCAGGTATTTATGTGACATGCAAAGAGAAACGCTGTGATAGGAACATGTAAAGCAGAAGCAGGACACATCATGGAGGGGTTTTATCTTCTTATTTTCATGTTTATTTGAACTTCTTATTGTTTTAGTTTCACTGTGATCTTTGTTCTTCTTCCTGTGAAGCTGTAAACTTCTCCAACAGAAACTCACCTGTCCGGCCTCATGCAGTCATTCAATGATTCAGGCGTGTTTCAGAGCGTGGGCCTAGTGAAGACCGAAGAATGATGTTCACTCTTAGTCAGATTCTTCCCGTTAAAAGCAGCTGAATCAGCTGTGATCACTTCCTGTCACTGGATCACTGAGGGAAACTTCACAACTTTTGTGAATGAAGATCTGCAGAGATTTAGAAATGCTTTTCTGTTCCAAGAACGAGCAGCTACAACTTCAACACCTGAACAACCTGAACCCCCCCGTTCACTCATCATTCCAGCTGTTGACATCTGGTAGAGACTCCAGGTCCCACTTGCCTAGAAAAATGGTACCAAAATCACACCCAACCCTAACCCGCACACACACACGCAGCAACACACACACTCTGCAACACAACACACACACTGCAACACAACACACACATACACACTGCAACACACACACTGTGCAACACAACACAACACAACACACACACACACACACACACACACACACACACACACACACACACACACACACACACACAGTCCATATGCATTGCTGCTAAAAGTGCATCTGTGTGTGTTTTATATTTGTGTGTTTTGACTGTGCTGCCTCGTGGCCAAAGACAAATTTCAATAAAGTTTTTTCTACTCTCAGTGAACTGACGGAGGTTTGTTCAGGAAGGTCGTCAGAGACAACGACAGCAGGTCACACCTGAATGATGAGGTGTCGCGTCTGTGTGTTGAGAGCTTTAAACGACCTCGTCACTTCCCGCGTCACAGACGTCATTTCACCGACGACCTTCAGGTTTCAGCAGCAGAGACGCAGCTCGTCAGAACTCAGTGAATATTTATTAACACAGAGGAGGAACCAGGAAACAGACACTCATTACTACCAAGTGAGAAAAGCATGGTGAAACAAACAGACCCCTGTGCCACACCTCGCTTCAATTACAACAAGTTGATCGTTCATAAAAAGTTATTAGAAAAAGTGACAAAAAAATAAACAGCGTTTGATGAAGAGATACAGTCAAATATTGACCAATTTTCATACTAATATAAAATGTGATACATCTATAAAAAAGTTTAAAAAACGAGGCGAATTTACAGCTTTAAAAAAGAGGTACAGATCACTGGAGAGTGTGTTTGTGTTTGATTGCTCACAGCTGATTGGTTCTTCTTAGGGAGAACGGCTGCGGCTGCGTTAAGGCACCGTGAGAGCTCGCTGCTGATTGGTGAGCGGAGGTAGGAGGCGGGACGAGGAAAGGCTGAGAGAGCAGAGGGGGAGGGAGGGGCGAGCTCCTGGAGGAGGCGGTGAGGGGTGAGGAGGTGGGGGTGTCGGAGGAGGAGGACGGCGTGGAGGGTCCCGGGGTGACGGTGTTGCGGCTCAGGGGGTGGGGGGTCCGGTGGGGTTTGGTGGTGAGGGACAGCGGCTGCAGCTGCTCGGCGTACGGCGACGTGTGTCCGCTGTAGGAGGAGTGTGTGTGCTCGGTGTGCGTCGGTGCCGGGGCGGCGGGCGAGGCCAGTGCCGTGGTGGGCGTCGCCGGGGAGTCCAGGGAGGAGGCGGGGCTCGCCTGGGACAGGTGCGTGTGTGTCAGGTGGGACATGGTGTGTGGCTGTGTCAGGTGAGGGCGGGGGTGTGTGTGTGTGTGTGCAGTCTGTGGGTGGGGCTGTGTCAGCAGAGTGTGTGTGTGGGGCGTCTCCTCAGGGCCGGGCGTCCCGCGAGGTCTCTTCAGCTGCGGGGAGAAATCCTCTGCTGTAGGCGCTGAACACACACACACACACACACACACACACACACACACACACACACACACACACACACACACACACACACACATTAATACATGATGATGGACTTTACTCTTTACAGTAAGATGATGATGATTATGATGATGATCATGTGATCTGCCTGAAAGCTGCTGCTGGTTAATTAGTAACTGAACAAACATGATGAGGCAGCAGCTGCAGATGCTGATGGGACATGAGGCTGAACAGGAAGTGATAACAAGCTAATGTATAAACTAGTTATAAAGCATTTATAAATCCTTTACAAGGCGCGTCAGGAGGAAGTGGACCGTGTCACAGAATCTGAACATCGTCTCACCTTCAAGTTGAGTTTCACTCTTCGTCCTCTTCCTCTTCTTCTTCTTACCCTGAACAAACACAAACACGTTCATTCTTCTCTCTTCACACACACACGTCGTCATGATGTAAATGATGATGGTAGTGTGTGTGTGTGTGTGTGTGTGTGTGTGTGTGTGTGTGTGTGAGAGCAGGATGGACTCACATAGTTGTCTCTGGCCGACCAGCCCGGGTAAAGCTTGGAGTGCAGGAGTCTCTCTTTACGAGCCAGTTCATAATATTTGGCCTGTTCCTCTTTGGACAGAGAGTGCCACTGTGGACACAAGACAACACACACTGTCAGTTAGCTTCACTCACTCTCTCTCTCACACACACACACACACACACACACACACACACCCTCACCCTCTGTCCCAGTATCTGGTTGATGGTGGCGCTCTCCTTCACTTTGCACTGAGCCACCACTTTGGGCCTCTCCTCCCTCATGTACAGCATGAAGGCGTTCAGTGGTTTTTTAATGTGAGGCTTCTTCTCGTCTTCTTTCTCCTGCTGAGCGTCGCCCATCGACTTCCTGCGGGAACACACACACACACACACACACACACACACTTGCAGTTAGAGGTCATGTGATCCGATGCGTTTGAGGCTCATTGTAAGTCGTGTTGATGTCGTTACCCCGGCTGGCTGCTGCACCCAGGCTCCTGCTTCACTCCTGTGGGGACGATGGCCGGGTGGGGGATGGACGACTGGGGGGTCGGCACCAAGCGTGAAGAGAAACCACTCGACACCAGACTGCCAACACAACACACACACACACACACACACACAGTTTAATTTAATACTGCCGATCAGACGCCCGTCACAGTAAAATACATTTTTTCCAAACCTGTAGAACATGATGAATAAAAACAGTGAATCATATTTGAACAGAACTTTTCTTAACGAAGTTACTAAGTGATTTAAATAAAGTATAAAATTAAAAAACAATGTAACAATAAAATATTAACTATGAGATCAAAGAGGAAAAATCGCAGGTTTATGACTCGAGATTTCATGTTCAGAAGACCAAAACTGTGTTTTGTGAGGTCACATTGACCTTTGACCTTTGACCCATGACCACCAAAGTCTGATGACTTCACCCTTGAGTCCTGTTGGATGTTTGTGCCAAATTTAAAAGAGTTCCATCAAAGTTTTACTGAGATATCGCGTCCAGGAGAATGACAAAATGGCGGCTCTGACAGTCGCCGGCGTGGAGGAATAAAAAGCAAAACACACACTCACCTGGACAGAGCAGCAGGTGAGAACCCCCCTGCGATGGGATACATGGACTGTCCCTGCCTAAAGACAGGAAGACAAACAGACTCAGTCTCACGTCCTGACTGGTTCTGGTGTATGTGTGTGTGTGTGTGTGTGTGTGTGTGTGTGTGTGTGTGTGTGTGTGTGTGTGTGTGTGTCTGTTGTACTCACAGCCATCCGAGAGGGTGTGGGATCTGAGCCATGCCTCCAGGTGAGACGGGGTAACAGGCAGCGTGAGGCGTCCTCGACATACCTGCTCCACAGACAGCACAGGTGAGGTTCAGACACGATTATCATCTGTGTGTGTTCCCAGGTGTAATGAGTGTTGTGAGGATTTGATTGGACGACAGGTGAGACCGGTCCTCTTACCTGTGTCAGGAGAGAAGCCAGGTGAGGCCCTCTGAGGGGAGAAGGCCTCCGGGCTGTAGGACAGCAGCGGGTGGAGGTGGGTCATGTGGGAGTGCTGCACTACGGGCACACTGTTAGACTGGACACACACACACACACACACACACACACACACACACACACACACACACAGAACAGGTGGTTACTTCAGCTGCAGTGCTGTCATCTGGCCACCAGGTGTCAGGATTCACCAACTAAAGCCACGACTTTTAAAGACTCTTCGACACCACATGAAATTAAATTAACTTCCTGTTTCAGTCGGAGCGGACGGAAAACCAGAAGGGACAAAAAGGCCTGCAGTTATTTATCATGTACTGGATTTTGACATTTATATCAGACAGAAAGGACAGCAGGGACACCAACAACAACAACAACAACAACAACAACAACAACAACAACAACAACAACAACAACAAGCCCCTCCTCCCTGACAGTGACACTGTGTTTGTAAAAGAAAATAAAAGTAATAAAATGAATTTAAAAAAATAAAATAAAAATTTTAATCCGATATTAAATAAATACAACGTGAGGAAAAAATAATAAAAAGTGAATTTAAATAAACTGTGACGTGTGTGAATGTTTAGGTCGTCTGATCTACGTGTCGTTACGTCCACTCGACCACGCCCACCACACAGGTGTCAACATGGCTGACGACGATGAAACCAGGCGTCAGTTTATCAGCAGATCCATTCACAGTGAATCTACCTGTCTGTACCAGTTATCAGACTACAGGTGAATAACAGTTCACTTCTCTGCTGGTGGAGAATCAGGCTTCAGCTCATCGTGTGACATTTCTACTGTTTTAATGTTGAAGGTCAGGGGAGAGAAAGTTCCCACACACCTGTTACTCAGGTGGGAAACGTACATCAGGGGAAAGTGTCCACATAAAGTAGATAAAGGAGAAATTCGTTCAGAAAAACTTCCACCTTTCCACTGCAGGTTTTAGCTGCTGGTTGATCACAGATGAGCTGGTTCTGAACCCGATCTGTCCCACAACGTTTCACTGAGGCTTCAAACATCAGAACAAATAATCACATTATTCAAACTTGGTCGTGCAGGTTTGGTCTTATCACATGATGTCACTGATAAGGTGAACCTGAGTTCAACTGGAAAGCTGCTGTTCTGAGCTTCTTCTCGTCTTCGTAGCAGGAAGAAGTTGTGTATTAGTTACAGACAAAGGAGAGGCATCTGAACTGGTTTCTCTATGTCCTTAAATACGACTCATTTTCAAGCTGCTGCTGCAAAAATGAACAGTAAAGGATCCTTTAAACCCAACAGATGTGAGTTCAGAGCCTCCCAGCTGTGTCGGCGTGTGACCCTTGGAGACGGAGCTCTGGCTGGTTCTGACCTCTCATCACTAAAAGGTTTGTTGGAACCAGAGGAACCGTTTTCAGGAACTTTTCTAGGAACTAAAAGTCCCTGTTGTCGTTTCCTGTTTCCACCACATGTGAAGAAGCATGTAGCTCGTCCACATTAGACCCATTGTTGTATGAACAATCGTCCTGGTCTGACTCTGATGTTTGAGTTAAATCTACTGAATGAGACTGAAAGTGAAAGTCCAGAGCATCTGAATCTATCACTGATTTATCAGAGTTAATCCCTTTATAATGTTATAAAACAATCAGAGAATAAAGTTGATGTTGTGTCACTGAAGTGAAGCAGCAGCTCAAACACAACGTGAGACTCGTTTATAGTTTCATGACGAGTGGAAAGATATTTTTTATTTAATTGTGAAACTGGTCGGAGAATTTAGACTCCCTTAAAGTCCAACAATGTGATTTTTAATCAGCTGGTAATCAGCTGGTAACACTGTGGGAACATTTGGGGGAGGTGTGTGTGTGTGTGTGTGTGTGTGTGTGTGTGTGTGTGTGTGTGTCAGGTCTTACCAGGTGTGTAGGAGTAGCAGAGTCTCTGATGCCTGATCTTCCAGGGACGTCGAGCAGAGGCCATTGAAACGGCAGATACTGTGGAGAGAGAGGGAGAAGGTGAACGAGCCGCTCTTCACACTCAGTATTAAACAGACGTCTTCATGTTTCTCAGCTTGTGTCACTAACCAAACTGATACAGATTCTTTCTGAATAAAAAATTAAACAAATGAAACTTAAATTTTTAATATTTTACAGAACAAATACAGCGTCTTATTAAATGTAATATATATATATATATAAAGTATATGTTTATCTGGCTGTGCCGTAATAATAAATGAGCCAACATTGGCTTATTGCAGATACACTACATCAGTATCTGATGAATGAAAACAAACTGCAGAACAAATGTGAAACTTTGAGAACACAGAGCGTAAACATTCCCACCTTCAACACTGTTACTGTGGGTCAACATACTGTAATCACAGTTTTTAAACTCTTAAATATCAGCCTCAAACATCTTGCATCAGTACAAACATCCTGGCCGATATACAGATGCAGTTTGATTAATCACACTGAGCGCTGAATGGTCACGTTTAGCTGCAGCATCGTGAATCCAGATCGTCTCGTAGTGAATTTTACAGACGGGACTCTGAACTCTCGTTGGTGTTTGTCGTAACGAGAAGCGACTGTACCTGTGACCTGCAGAAACCACCTGGTGTGAGGAAACACTGACAGAAGAATTCAATCTACTCCATCTTCGCTACAACTGATTATTAAGCTGGACGTCTTATTCGAAGCATCTAATACTTCATAGATGTGTGTAACAACCTGTATTTTCTTGATTATGCTCAACAACAAAAAAAAGAAAGAAAAATCGATAGAAATTGTTAATCTCCCCCCGAAGCAGGATCGTATCCCCCTCCCCCCTCGCTCAAATCTACGTCAGCAGCAAACTGAGGACCTGGAAACATCCGAGTGAGCAGGATGTTGCGGTTAGTGCTGATGCTGATCTGATACCAGGTGAGATAACACAGTTCACTGCTGTTCATCTCCCACATGTTTACATTCCTTCTGCTGCTTGGACTGAAAGGCGGCAGTCACACACACACACACACACACACACACACACACACACACACACACACACACACACACACACACACACACACACACACACACACACACACACACACACACACACTTCAACAGGAGAAAAGAAAGTCATGGATAAAAGATAAAGAGACGCTGAAGGTCAGATGAAGAAATCAGCAGCAGAGAAACAGATGGAGTTTGTTCTGTGTCTCTGCTGAAGCTCTGGATCTGGAGTCGGACAAAGAAAAGGGAGTCCAGAAAGTTTGCCTTCGCCCTGCCCCCCATCCCCCGCACATGTACACCCCCACCCCAACCCCCACCCCCAAGACCACCAGGGTCCCACTGCTGAGCAAGCTGTGTGAAAACAGGGAACCCCCTCCTCTCTCAGAAACACAGATCCCACAGAAGAAGAAGAAGGAAAAAAAAAAAACAGGCCTTTGCTGCTCATTCGACTGTGAGTGACGTCAACAGACTCACAACTGTGACCTCTGACCCCAAACAACAGGAGCGACTCCACGACCTCCTCCTGAATGAGTCTTTTCATGAACTCTATTATAATCTCCTCCTATTTAATGAGTCATATTATCATAATAAAAAGACGTTCGGAGGTTCGGTTTACTCACGGAGCCGAGTGTGACTCTTAAAATAACCCTGGTGACTTCAGAGTGATGTCATCAGGGTTATCTCGCCACAGTGACCTACGGGGTCTCAGGTCTCCTCTCTTCTCCCTGATGTCTCAGTTAGTCCAGGTCCGGCTCTCGAAGAGTCCTGGTTGGTCCATACTTCTTCATGTAAGAGCGATGGAGGTCAAACGCAACTCCTTCCTCCTCACGTCTTAGTTTTTAATATGGTTTCATTTTAAAACAAAAATGATCACCGTCCAAACTGAAAACGCATACACATCAATCACCTACACTGAGCATGTGTGAGCCGGTGTAAACAGGAAGTAGATGGTCTCCTCTAAAGGAGGAACAGCAAAGACACAAGGTCAGTAACACTGTCATTCATTATCATGTTGTATTCACCACTGGTAGTCCAGGCTGATGAGAGCCAATCAGGAGAGACCGTGGGTGTGACCTCATCATGTTTCTGTCCTTCCAGATACAACACAACCCCAGAGTTTTCAAAATAAAACACAACCCCAGAGTTTTCAAAATAAACTGGTCCAGCAGCGTTTCTGAAAGTCTCTGTTTTAGGTGCTCGAAAACTTTGGGGTCGTGTGGACGTCGCATTATATAGAAAGGTGTGTTTTCCCACATCATGTCCAATCAGCTGAGTTTACCACAGGTGGACTCCAATCAAGGTAGAGACACATCTCAGAGGTGATCGAGAGAGTGTCTGAATACTTATGTCAATGTGATATTTCAGTTTTTACTTATATATATATATATATATATAAAAATAAATATCAAATTTGTCATTATGTGGAAATGAGAGAAGACTGACGAGGGAAACATGATTGTTTAGATTTTATCATGTTATTTTATCATCTGCAACAGAACAAAACTGAAGGGGTCTGAAGACTTCGTGAACGCTGTGTATATGCACTGATTGCTCAACAGGGCAATAATAAATGTCCTCAGTCAGCACTACAACTAACTGAGCAGCCACCATGTTGAATGTGAAACTAATTAAATTTCTGCCTCTTATCTCCAGCTCATCTTACTCCGCCTCAGACGCGCACACACACCACACCTCCCCCTGCTGCGTAAAACCCCGTGACATTTGTGGACCCTGCCGGGACGTACACACAAGCACAGCACTGTCCAAAGACACACACACACACACACACACACAACACACACACACACACACACACACACACACACACAAAAAAAATCCTGTTCTCTTGAAACACAAATACAGCAACTCCACAACGCAGCCTCATCCCGTCCCCCATTCAGAGGCCCGAGGAAGCTCTGGCTGAGAGTGCTAACTGGATCCAGCTGTTGGAAATACCAGGAAAATCAATGTACACACACACACACACACACACACACACACACACACACACACACTCCTGCACAATCACTCTATTACAGGGGGAAGCATAAAATCACTGTGTGACTAGAGGCAGAAGTTATTAGGCTTACTGCTGTTTATGAAACACTAGACACACACACACACACACACACACACACACAGACACACACACACACACACACACACACACACACACACAAAACAAAGGACTGAGGATCAGGCCTCTACATGGTAACAGATGTGAAAAAAAAAACTTGCACAAAACAATAAACTGAGGCTTTGACTCGACAGAATCTAAATTCTTCGTGCAGATAAATTTAATATTTTACTGTTAATTAAAACTATTGAAACCACATAAATTGAATTATGGCCATTTCCTGTTCCAACAAAGACTTCCTTATTTCTTTGTTCTCATGAAACCACAGCTGCCTCTAAATAATTGAAAAGTGTGACTGAACGATCATGTTGGAGACATTAAAGACAATCACTATAAAATGACTCATCTGATCAATGTTTAGCAGCTTAATGTCACGTGTTGGATTTTAAAGTTTAAATTAGAGGAAGCAGGAAACAACTGTCGTGTCTAACACACACCATGTACAGCTGTGCAACATTTAAACAAAACCATTTACAGTTATTTTAGATATCCTGCTCACACACAAACATATGGACTGAGGTGCTGGGGCTTTGTTATGCTGTAGAGCCTCAGTGTTAATGTGTGTGTGTGTGTGTGTGTGTGTGTGTGTTAGCATGTATATATGAGTGTGTGTAGGAGGTTGTTGTTTCAGACGGGTCATCCTCCTGGTATTTTAAGACTTTCGAGACAATGTCGAGTAAACAGAGGAATTCTGGGATTGTCCAGCCTGCTGAAAGGAACCAACTTCACCTAAACAAGCGCCGCCACATTAACACACACACACACACACACACACACACACACACACACACAGTCAACTTTGTCAACACAAACCTTTTTAACACGGAGTTAAAATAAAGCCAGAGGTCTGATCAACAGTTAGCTTATCTGTCCTCAGATCAACCTGCCATTCACTGCTGCTCAGGTGTAACACTGGAATTAAGGTTGGTTGGTATGTGTGTGTGTGTGTGTGTGTGTGTGTGTGTGTGTGTGTGTGTGTGTGTATGACTGATTTAAAAAGGCAGCAATCCTCCAAGCCAACGAGGACGACTTCTTCCTTCTCACTTTTAGTGGAAATGTTTACACCTGTAGTAGACACAGTTACACCTGAGTGGTTGAGTAAAGGTGACTCAAAGGTGTTACTGTAAACTGCTCAACCATGAACAAGATTTGGTTGCGTTGTCTTGTTGCGTTGTCTTGTCTCAGTTCGGTTGCGTTGTCTTGTTGCGTTGTCTCAGTTTGGTTGCGTTGTCTTGTTGCGTTGCGTTGTCTCTGTTCGGTTGCGTTGTCTTGTCTCAGTTCGGTTGCGTTGTCTTGTCTCAGTTTGTTTGTGTTGCGTTGTCTCTGTTCGGTTGCGTTGTCTCTGTTCCGTTGCGTTGCGTTGTCTCTGTTCGGTTGCGTTGTCTTGTTGTGTTCTCTCAGTTCGGTTGTGTTGTGTTGTCTCAGTTCGGTTGCGTTGTCTTGTCTCTGTTCGGTTGCGTTGCGTTGTCTCTGTTCGGTTGCGTTGTCTTGTTGCGTTGTCTCAGTTCGGTTGTGTTGTCTTGTCTCTGTTCGGTTGCGTTGCGTTGTCTCTGTTCCGTTGCGTTGTCTTGTTGCGTTGCCTCTGTTCGGTTGCGTTGTCTTGTCTCTGTTCGGTTGCGTTGTCTTGTCTCTGTTCGGTCGCGTTGTCTTGTTGCGTTGTCTCAGTTTGGTTGCGTTGTCTTGTCTCTGTTCGGTTGCGTTGTCTCAGTTCGGTTAAGTTGTCTTGTCTCTGTTCGGCTGCGTTGTCTTGTTGCGTTGTCTTGTTGCGTTGTCTCTGTTCGGCTGCGTTGTCTTGTCTCAGTTCGGCTGCGTTGTCTTGTTGCGTTGTCTGAATTTGGTTGCATCGGTTTATGTTGCGCATTTGTTGTCAACTGCGCAAGAACGGACACATGAAAGTTTCATCATGACTGATGTGAACAGCAGTCTGTGCAGTGCAGCTTTTAAAGGGGAGTGAGAGGTGGGGGGGGTGAGGGGGGTGGGGGTGGGAGAGGAGCGAGCAGACAGGTTGTCTCTGCACGCTGCCCTCTGCTTCCTGCCTGAGGTACATGAGTACAGTAAACAGCCTGTATTATGGTTCAGGTAGCGTCCAGCTAGCGTTAGCTTGTTTACCTTCAGTTGCCTTCGGACTGGCAGGCTCATCTCCTCCTGCCCTCCCTCCTATAAACACACCTCACACTCCCAGCGAGCAGGACACAAGGTCTCCACTGTGTCAGGAGAAATGTGAGGGAGGAGCGCAGGAATAACCGAGTTGTCTCAAGGCAACAGGCAGCCTGAGCACAAACAATCAGTCAGTCAGACACAGTGTGTGTGTGTGTGTGACTGGAGGAGCCACAGGCGGTTTGTTAGGTATAATGAGATGTAACGACCCCCCTGTAGAGCCATGCATTAGGACCATTCAGACCCTGCTAATGACAACAATGACCCACAAACACAGGGGAGGGGGGGGGGGCATTACAAAGCTGAGGAATGCAGGTGTTTGTGTGAGTGGGTTTGGCTGTGTGTTTAGCCGACATGTGCGTCTGGCCTAAATCCGCAGAGGAAAGACTTTCAAAACAAACGAGAGAGAGATGGTGAAGAAATCACAAATCTGTGTCACTGTCGATCTCGATGTTAGAAACCTGTGAACCTGAGCCGAGCTGCACAACCAGCATGAAAACATTTAATAAATGCTAAATAACACTGTGATGTAAGTGTTTATTAATGTATTTGCACTCCTCCTGTGGAAACCCATCTCTGGGGGCTGCTGTATAAACAGATAATGAGCGATAATATAGCAAAACACAGCTGGAATAATATAAAATATGTTCACTGAGTTCACTGTATCTGTGCTGTTCCACTAATTTAGAGCAAAATCAATCAGTCAATGTTCAGAGAGCGAATAATTTGATAACTGATTAATCATTCACCAGGCAAATAAACTAAAGAAGTCAAACAATTCCACCCAAATGTAAGACTTTCAAGACCTTAATATTAAACAGGATTTAATTTAAAACCAGTTTCACAAAGCAAAGAGCAAAGTTTGAAATAAGACTGAGAACCAGCAGGATGGTGAGTCCGGCTGTAGCACTACATGCACACGACCAGCCAGTGGCGTTTAGAGGATTTAAAAAATACTGACATCACAAACACCCCCGACACACACAGCCCCCACCATGGTCAGCAATATCTGAGCAGAAACTAAAAAAAGAAGAACCTTAAATCTATTTTTCACATCTATTTCTGTTGTTAGCTCTTGAATATAAACTTAATAAATTCTATGTTGACAGGAATGAAAATCTGAGACAGACTTGAGCCAGAACAATCAGCTAACAACGAGCTAACGCTAACAACCTCAGCACAACATCACGCCTGAGGCTAAACATCCTCAAACGTGCTTCGCAATAATATTTTTGCCTGGTCTTCTCTTACATTCCTCTCTCTGCCAACACAGCAATTTTTTAGATTAGCAGCCATGAGTGTTGCTGTATTAAACCATCACCCAGTATCCCCATAATCCACGCTGAGCTTCCATAAAGCTGTGGGGACGGGGAAATTGGGCAACACACTGTCGATCCCCGCTGTGCAACTTCCAGCTAAAGCAGCTAATCTACCGCACAGCAGCGGCGGCGGCGGCCATGATGCGAGCTCATTCCTGCTGCAGGAGACAGACTGTGTCCAGGCCTGTCTCACCCTGTCCCATCACACACCGCCTTATCATAACAGGCCGCTGGCAGCCCACACACACACACACACACACACACACACACACACACACACACACACACACACACACACACACACACACACACACACACACACACACACAAAGGCAGCTTTCAAGACAATGATGAGCCAGAGGGATCCAGGTCTCAGTGTGAAAAACAATAATATCTTGACAATGTGAAGCAGCTCGAACCTGTTGCCGTCTGCCGGGTGAGTCAGGCTCGAGTTACGCCTGTGAAGTGATTCGTCCACGTGACGTCGAACAGACAAACCCTGTACAGGCAGCAGGACGCCGCAAATACCCATCATTCATTAGAGTTTTTCAAATGTTGAAAATGAGGATGGTGCTCATCAAAGCGAAATTCTCAGTCAAGGGGTCAAACAGTGATAAACTTTCCAAATCGTTTTCCCTCCTCAGGTCCTGAACTGTTTTACCTCCTCACAGGTGACACTTACAGGTACATGTGGATGTTACGAGTGGTCTTCAGTTTCCTGCCTCTTCTTTCTGCTTTTTGTGATGGTTACAACTTTGACTCCGACATTAACCTGCAAGTTTTGAGCGCTGCCTTTATTTTTCTGTACTTATTTCTCACCGACCGCTGCCTGTAAATCAGACTGAAGCTTCACTCTGCCGCCTCATCTTCACAGACACTAATGACCTTTTCCTCCAGGTGCCGTCTTTATTTAAAGCTGCAACTAACAATTATTGTCATCATCCATTGATCTGATTGTTTTCTAGATTAATAAATTAGTCGTTTAGTCTATAAATTGTCATAAAATGGTTGAATATGTCCCTGATTCTCAGACTCAGATGTGATGTTTTCAACTTGTCCAACCAGCAGTTGGGAAAAGCCAAAAATATTCATTTGACTATAAAAAAAAAACAGAGAAACTGAAATCACAGAATGATCATTAAAATAGTTGCTGATTAATTTCCTTTCCATCACCTCATCAGTTTGATTCTTCAGTTCTATTTTCTGTCACTTTATTGCTGACAGGAAGGCAACGTCCCGGTAAACTGTAGATACACCAGCCGGATGAGTGTGCTTCATTTGTGTCACTGAGCCTCCTCCCCGGGTGGTGCAATCAGGAGTGATGAATAACATCAAGGTAGATGCAACCACAAGGCCAACAAACCTGAGTGCAACCAGATCACTTGTCCTCCGTGATGCTCTGCTAATGTGCGTGTGTGTGTGTGTGCATGTGTGTGTGTGTGTGTGTGCATGTGTGTGTGTGCTGTCTTACCGTGCGGGCACTTGGTGTGAGGGCTCCGTTGGTGAGGTAGGGACTACAGAGGTTCCCGAGGTCTGGGATCATGAAGAAAGGATATCCGACATACGGCGAGGGCTGGAACAGAGCGCCGTCCTGCTGCCGCCTCAGCGCTGAGAGACAAGTCCGACATCAGAGTGTCACATTTAAATCAGTCCCACTGATTTTACACATAAAGATCAGCTCTGAGAAAATAACTCTGATATCATCATCAGGGTTTTTTTTTAATCCTGAGCTTCAGACTGTGGCTGTGAACCAGGAACAGAGGGTTGCTGAGCTGTTCATCATTATCAATTAATCTTCTCTTTAGCCTTTGAAATGTCAAAATGAGTCATACTTTGCTTGAGTTATGACTGTGTGAGATAACACTTAATCAATTATTAAGACAGTTGCAGATTAATCTGACTAACTGTTGCAGCTCTGAAGGGAAAGGTGGGACGAAGCATCTTTGAAGCTTGAGTCACACGAAGGTTTAAAAGTGAGAACATGTCGGTCTCCGCTGCTTTATATTCATCGTTTTTCGACCTGGGATTCGTTTCTGAGATTAGAAAGTGGTGAAACACACGATAATAAATGTTAAGATTTTATTTATGACAAGAAATGGAGCCAGAGTCCTGGATTTAAGATGTGACACTGATCTCTGAGCTGTACATCCTTTATTTGTTGTTGGGAGATGGTTATTACTTTATTGATTATATCAGAGGTGATATAATTATCTACAGCTGCAGTTTCATGCAAAAGTTTGGGGAAACTTTCATCATATTTTATTGATTTTTGAAGGTAAAACACATGAATCCAACTCCTGCAGTCAACAGACATTAAAAATGATCCTTTCTTCAAATGTTAAGTAACTGATACTTAAATATATTAAACTTAAAACACAATGTGTATAAGTTTAGGTGTGTGTGTGTGTGTGTGTGTGTGTGTGTGGCATGGAAGCGGTTCATAGTGGATTTCGAGGTCTGCTTTGGATCATTGCCTTGTCCTCTTCCCACTTTCACTTTCCTGAATCTGCTGAAATTCAGTGGAATCCATTATTCCCTCAGTCTGTGCAGCATTTCCTGTGCTACTGTTTGCCACACCCCCAGAATACTTACCCCCCCCCCCCACGCTTAACAGCTGGCAATTACTGTTTACTTTTTTTTACTGTTTTTTTTTTTTTTTTAAAGTCGTGAAATAAAAAGTAACAGAGCGTTAAAGCCTGAAGAAATGCTCAGTTTAATGTGTGTCCGCTGCAGGAGGTGGATTCACTTCTTCTACCTTCAACAATTAAAAACTTCTGCAGGAAAACAAACACACCAGCAGGACTGACACTAACCCCCCCCCCCCCCCCCAGTACAAAACTGGATTTATATTGACTAAAGAGCACCACAGCATGTTGACTCTACCTGTGCAGTGAAGGTGAGGCATGAATGAGACGTGACTTGAGGAGGAAAGGTGACAGACAGAGAGTACATACCTTCTTCAAACAGCTGACTGTGCCTGGCCCTGCTCTCCAAATCTGGATTGGGCTTGGGGCGTCTGTCTGCCTGCATGTAAACCCCACACACACACACACACATAAACACACACACACACACACACACACACAAATGTAAACAAAGCCAGACTAGCATTGTGGAGAAAGCTGCACCGAAGATCCACTAACTAGACTCTGGAGAAAAGTTGATTTCTGGTCCCCGGGTCACTAGAAACTCACCTCCGAGTCCGAGCTGCTGTTGGTCTCTGACTCGTTGACCAGGGAGGACTTGACGTCGTCCAGGTCTCTCTCCGCGGACACATTCCTCTTCTCCTCCTGCTCCCCTTCGTCTTTGAAGGCGATCAGTTCATCGTTAGCTCCCAGGTCGTCTCCGTCTCCGCCGTTTAGCTGCGGCATGTTTGGACGTTAGCTTCAGCAGCTAACGTTCACAGGCTGAGTTGTTAAAAACCTAAACTTACAGTTTGTTTAAAAAAAATAAAAACCGCCCACAACACCCGGAAACCTCTCAGAAAACCTTAAGCTAACGTTAGCCGAGCGTTGAACACATAACAACCAGCGTTAACGTCAAGTTCAGCGACGTTTTTTTGTCTTTTTTTTTAAACGTCTAAAAACAAACACTAACTAGCTAACGAGCTAGCTAGCTACCTGCTGCGTTCACGGACGCTTCAGTTTCTGGCGTCGAAATTCCTGAGGTGTGGAAATCCTCCCTTCGGCTCGTTTCCACCAAAACAACAGTCCGTGAAATTTAGTGCGGTGACAGGAAAAGGTCCAAGCGGCTAGAAAACGGGCATAAAAATCACTCATAACCCGCTCGGTGCTGGTGACATTGGGGAAACCGAGCGCCGCGTCCGTCCGCTCCGACCGAAAAGTTTACGTCCTCCTCAGTGCAGTTTGTCCAGAGGAAAAAGTCGAGGCCGCTTTTCGGTTTAATCCCTACATCGTTAGTCCAGTTTGAAACGTGCATAATCCCCCCCCCAGAAAACAGGGCTGTTTTAAAGTGTCCGTTTCCGCATATCACAGTGTTTGCTGATTCAAGAGGTTTTCTGGAGGCTGCTGGTGGAGGCGTGGGAAACAGACGGGCTGCTGTGGTGCTGCTGAAGTGGACTGGAAGGAAAAGACCGTCAGAGCACGGGGGGGGGGGGGGGGGTGTGGGGGGGGGGGGGGGCGGGGGCGGGAATCTTTACAGACCCAGGATCAGTTCAGCCAACTCTTCTCCGAGGGGCAGCCTCCGTATGAACTGATCCCTGACCAGGCAACAACAGGTTGATCCCATTTGTTTGCTGAGGCGGCACAAAGAGGAGGGAGGGAGGAGTTAGATGGAGAGAAGGAGGGAGAGCTCGGAGCTTAAAGGAGCAGTTAGACACTTTTCTGACCCGAGGAGGAAACGAATCAGTTCATCAGACTGATGAGTGAAACACAAAGTTACAGCTCATCCAGGTTAAACATGAGAATAAAAACTGTTTATCAAACTCCTTAAGACTTAAAGATCCTGTTACATGTGTGTGACGTCACTTTTTATTTTTCCTTTTAGACGTTTAACAACAGAATAAACCTGACAATGATTTTATTCACAGTCACTGTCTGAACATCTGTCTGAACTTCTTCTGTCAGAACATCTGTCCGAACATCTGTCTGAATATCTTCTCTGTGAACATCTTCCATCCAAACATCTGTCTGAACATTTTCTGTCTGAACATCTGTCCGAACATCTGTCTGAACATCTGTCCGAACATCTGTCTGAACATCTGTCCGAACATCTGTCTGAACTTCTGTCTGAACTTCTGTCTGAACATCTGTCTGAACATCTGTCTGAACATCTGTCTGACTGTTTAAAGAATGATAATTCCATATGAAATTCCAGAAAAACAAACCACTGAATAAACCGATCGGTTCTTTCTTCTCTGATCAGTCATGTGATCAATCATGTGATCAGTCATGTGATCAGCTGAGAGTTGGCTGTGATGAGGAGAAAGTCACTGCTGAATGAGTCTTATTGCTCAGACTGTTTTAACTGTTTTTAAAAACAACATGCATGAATTTATTTCCACGTGTGAACAAAGAAACACACACACACACACACACACACACACACACACACACACACACACACACACACACACACACACACACACACACTCACACACACACACACACACACACACACTTGCAACTCAATAGTAACTTCCCTGTGGAGAGCAACCTGGTGGCAATTAGGATCCATTGCCTGGCGCCCCTCCCTCTGAGTCTTTGTGTTTGTTTCTCTTTGTTCAGCTCTGCCTCCTAAAACCTACATTTATATTCTGCTAATGAACGTGGAGACTTCACGCCGCCGCACTGAACTTTTCATCAATTTACTGAGGAAAAGTTTTTCATGCGGCTCGGTTAGTTTCAGTGTGAACAGGCATAATGAGGGTCGTCTTCAGAGCAATTTAACAGGGTCTGTGTTTAAAGACGCCACAGGGGAGATGTGATGTTTCCAAATGGGGGTCATGGCACATGTTTTCAGACGGTCTCAGGGTCGTTTAACGATATCTGACCATCTGACTGGAGCATAGATAAGAGGAGATACTGTAGATGTAGTATAGATTCTATTAAATGAAATATTTGACATATTTGTAGAGTCTGATACAGGATGCATCTTTAAACATGTATTTTTTTACTTACATTAAAAAGTGAATCGTTTATTATTTTAAGTTATTTATCTGTCAATATGAAATCACTCATTGGCCTTTGTGCCCTAATATTCTTTGTACTGATGCGTCACGAGATTAGCAGCATCGTGCTGCTGGAGCTGCTCAAGGCGCTAGTTTAGCCAGGAGCTAGTATCAAACTGCAACAGCCACTGTAGGCCTGCTGAATATAACAGCGTTAATGTTAGATGCAGAATTATCCTTAGTTTTTCCATTAATGAGTAAAGTTTACTTCTAGTCTTTTCATCTGTAACTGTACAGTGAAAAGTCCGGGGGGGTTTTGTCCCCCACCGATGTTGAGACCGAACCTCCGGCGTCGCTCCAGACTGTGTAAACATTAAAACGTCCAGCTTGGTGTTTCAGTGTGTGTGAGCCACCGTGACAGTAGAGTTAAGAAGATGACCTCTAGTAACCTTCTCTGTGATCATTTGTTTTAAATGTTGCTGCAGCTGAACACACACACACACACACACACACACACACACACACACAGATTTATGTTGATTTTCATCAGACGACGTCCCGGCCGTGATTTCATCGGCCAGATGTTTGACTCTGTACCAGATGTTGGCTGTGATGCAGATGTGTTGTTAGCTGGAAACATGGATGTGGACGCAAATAGTTTTCACATGAAATTCTAATTTCTAATTTTAAATTGTGGAGAGATTCATGTTGACGAACTGCACGTGTTTCAAACAGCAGCACAAACACACACACACACACATGAAAACACACACACACTTTACCACTGAACACAATCCAGGCAGCGATCGAGATTCTCTGAAAACATATTTATCAGAACAAATCAGAAGCATGAACGTGGTCTCCAGGAGACGGGGGCGTCAACACGAGGCCTCCCTCCATGACTCGGCAGCTGTCAGTCCCAGCCACATATACATCCTTCCACTTCCACCATATTTGAGCTTCCTCCATTAAACACACAAACTTGACTTCCTTGGAAACAAAAGAGGGATTTCCTCCCCCATCGACGGGCCCTGGAAACCTCAACACACGCCCCCAGATGTACACTACACCCGTACAGGCGCATGTGTGTTCTCCACGCTGGAGGTCAGAGGCAGATCTGGGGGTTACAACTGAACTGAAGTATGCAGCCCCCCCCCCCCCCCCCCCCAGGTCCCACATTGCTCTGGGGGGAGAGGATCCTCACAGTCTGGGCCTGAGCCAAACACTGAACCCTCTCTGTAATCCCCTCCTGCTGATACACACAGCTGCTGGTGTGTGTGTGTGTGTGTGTGTGTGTGTGTGTGTGTGTGTGTGTGTGTGTGTGTGTGTGTGTGTGGAGCGTACAATGTTTCAGTGTCTGGCCACGGTTTGTGTGTGTATATATTCTTCGTTACTCTCAATCACGCTGACAGCGTTGAGGAGGGCTGTCGGGGAAGTGATGGATTTGTCTCAGTGAACCCTCGACTGACAGAAGTCGACTGTGAACACTCGCAGGTTTCAGGTTCGTCGCCTCTTTTCCTGCTCGTAATGGTGGAAATGAAACTGGAGAGCTGGGCGTTTTCCTCCGAGCAGATGTGGACGTTCTCTCTCGTTCTGACTCTGGAGCTGAGACAAAGAAACACAGTCTGACTGTCTCGTATCTACAGGTTCAGCACAGTTAATGTCTCACACAGGCAGATCCAGGGTCTGTACCGGTGACGGAAGATGAACTCAGATCCTTTATTTCAGTAAAAGAAGCAATAAGAAAAGAATAAATCATCCTTTCACAATCTTATTTAACTGAAAGTACAAGAATATTAAAGCATCAGTGATAAAGGAGGAGGTCGACCACGTATTCAGACGTGGGCCCTTCCCTGATCTGGATCTGTTGACAGTGAGGAAATGTAGGTTATAGATGATCTGTTTCATCTTTTAAGGCATTATTGTCTTGATTGTGTGGAGATAGACAACTTACTGTATACATGTATCAAAGTGTAGTTTCATTCATTTGTAATCTGGATTATTTATTTCTTTGTTTCATCTTTCATTTTGATTATTTCCCCCTCAGTTCAGGTGATGATCTGTGTTGTGACGACGTGTGTGTCATGCAAATATTCAAAATAAGAATGTGATTAATGAGAATAAATAAATAAATAAATAAATAAATAAATGTCTTTACATTAGACACATCCCGTCTTCAGCTTCTCCGTCTCAGTTTTGTCTTTATTGTTTCTGGGAAATCAGAGGTCAGAGTTCAGGCGGAGGCGGCCATGTTTGAGGAGTCTGAAAAACAGAAGTGAAAATGTCAAAGGTTTCAAATGTAAAGAGAAACTCTGGTCAGGGAAGTGAAGATCTCTTTCAGCATATATAACATACAGCACTACACACTTATCTGACTTAAAGCAGCAGTCATCCCGCCGTGTCCCCTTCTTCTTCTTCAGTGGTGTAATGGCGCAGACTGGAGGTTCAGCTCCACCAGCTGTTTATCTCCCACTTCTTCATGGAAACACATTAATGTGCGTTTTCTCTTGGACGTAAATGTGGTTGAAATAAACAGTAATCCAGGAAAACTGATCCAGGTTGAACTGTGTGTTGTTGCCTGAACATGATCTTGTATCTGATAAGGATTAAATAAATGATAAATTATGTTTTTGAAAGTTAGCCCCCCCCCCCCTCAGAGTTTCTGATCTGCAGTCGATGAAAAACAAACAATGAAGAACCTGTTTGTAAATCAGACTCTTGACCGTCATTCAAATGACTCTGCAGATACGGTCTCATATCAAACTGATCCGGTCCGACCAGTCCTGGTTTTCATGCTATCACGTTACGTTTAATAGGTGGAGCCTCCTACCAGCTGCACACATGTTACTCTACTTTAAATGCTGTTTCCCTGCAGAGCCTGAACGCCACACACAGACATGTCAGAGAAGAAACTTCTGCAGGGACATGATGATGTTCAGCTTCAGGCTGTAAGGAGAACAATGTACTGGCTTGTGTGTGTGTGTGTGTGTGTGTGTGTGTGTGTGTGTGTGTGTGTGTGTGTGTGTGTGTGTGTGTGTGTGTGTGCGTGTGTGTGTGTGTGTGTGTTTACACAGCTCATTACAGCCCAGAAACAGAGAGGAAATGAGACACTGTAAAAGCCAAACTCTCACTGTGTTAAACACACACACACACACACACACACACACACACACACACACACACACACACACACCCCGACAGAAACAATATAAAAACCACGAAGGAGACATTTCTAATTTTGGAGGGAGTTTGTAAATGAGCTGCAGGAGTTTGTGTGTGTGTGTGTGTGTGTGTGTGTGTGTGTGTGTGTGGTGGGGGGGGGTTCTGACCTCTGTGTGGAGCTTAGAGTTAGACATCGTGCACGTACAGTGTGTGGGATGGTTCAGGACTGAGGTCATTGACAGCTGGAGTGAAAGGTTATTGCTGGAGGGAGACAGCTGCCTGAGGAGGCTCAGTCTGCACCTGGAGTTCTGCGTTCACATCCTCAGAGACGTCAGCTCGTCACGTATCACACAGAGTCTGCTTTACTTTTAATTACACAGAAAAAACAACAACAATTTACCTCCAAAACTTCAGCTTCGTTTCTTTCCTCCAGTCCCACACTGTGTTGTTTTCCTCCACTGGACCGACAGTTACATCCCAGCAGGAGCCAGGCTGCCTTTTATTGGAGCCTCGCACCAGTAAATTACACTGTAAATTGGAGGCTGTGTTATAAAGTGCCACCAACAGAACTCCTAATTATACTGAGACACACACACACACACACACACACACACACACACACACACAGCAGAGGTGTGAAGGAGAATGTTAATGTTACCTGTGACAGCAGAGCAGATAAGGAGGGAGGAGCAGGCGGGGGGGGGGGGGCTGTGTGGATAAAACTTTTGGTGGGGGTGGGAGGGAATGGCCGGGGGTGGGGGGTTTTTGCTAAAGAATTGACAAGAGGGGTGAATGGGGGGAGGGAGCTTATAGCCCCAGGGGGCAATTTGCCCATGAGCTTCAGTCCATCAATCACCCATTCATTTACTAACAGGATCGTCTGCCAGTGTGTGTGTGTGTGTGTGTGTGTGTGTGTGTGTGTGTGTGTGTGTGTGAGAAAGAAAACACTGTGTAATTGAATTAATGTCAACAAGTAGTGTAACACTGGAAAAATTGGATTAACACTTGTGAGAGCTTGTTTCCCACATAGAATTAAAGTGGGGGGTTAATTTCTTTTCCATAACACGGAGACAGGAACTTACACAGAATCAAAACACAGCTGTTGATTGTCATTACATCTGTATTTATCAGTTACGGGGCTGGAACAGTGAAGGTAACATTTTGACAGACAGACTGAGCCTGAATCCATCTGTTGCACAAAGCAGTTTACTTCTTCACTATCTCTAACCCGGACTGTGGAGCAATGAATTCTGGGTAAATTAAGACTTTTTAAAAAAATATATATAAATATTGAAAACAAAATGGCCAAAAGAGGAACCACGTCCAGCCACTCACCTCCGTTCACCCTCCGCAGAACCTGTTTGTCTTTAGGAAGAATTCAACAAACGGACGTTTTACTTTGAAAAATTCAGCGAAGAGTGAAACAAGGAAAAAAACAACAAAAGAAACAGAAACAGTCTGAAAAGGAAACAACAGCTTTGTAATGGAAAAAGTTTTACTGGCACTGACTGAAATATTAGAGCTGAAAAATAAAACACAGCCATTAAAAAAAAACCTACAATCTTATTATGTTATTTAATATAACATAATAAGATTGTAGGTTTTTCTTCTAGTGTGATGTTTTTGAATCTTCAGATTTTTTTTATGTTTTATTTTTTTTTTTACGCTTTTTCCTTTTTCACTTCAGGTTTTATTTTGTCAAATTAATTTTTTTATTTATGTCAAAATTCGAATGTCCCATAATCAGTTTGTTAGAAGCTGAAACCATCAGAGTGAATCCACTGATCTACAAATACATTTATTGATCCTTTATTACTTTATTACATTTAATGTAAACTCTGTGTTTCCAGTGATCTGATTGGTCAGTCGTCGGGCAGGTTTTCCTCCGATCCTCCTCATGCAGAAATGTAATATATGACATATATGATCCTATACACCAACACAGATGTTACTGTATGTCACCTATAGGATGCATTAGTATCACATGTAAACATCCTCTGGACGTATGAAGATATAACATTATAACAGAAGTTTATCAAAACAACATACTTATTAAAATTATATATGTTTAAATGATTTTCTTATTTATTCTAAACGTACATGTCTATCTTTTATATTTACATAATATCAACATATACTGATGAGCTTTGGGAGACATATAGGTCAATAAATGACATTTCTAACAGTAACAACATGTAATTTATATATACATAGGCTGTATACAAATGTAAGTACATATATGATTTTACTTCATATGTGCATATATTTCATATATGGAAATTCATATGGTCTGAGGTTAACCTGGTTCAGATCAGCACAGGTTTGGAGGTGATCTAACCTGGTTTAAAGTAAAACAGGAAGTAAACTTGAGTTAAACCCAGAATCAGCCGGATGACCACATGGTTCAGGAACCTGGAACCTGGAGTCTGGATCTGGATCTGGATCTGGATCTGGATCTGGATCTGGATCTGAAGAACTGTGAGGACAGAAAAAGGTTAATGCAGTGTGATCTGATTATAAGGAAATATATCTCACTCACAAACGAACACTCGACACACCTGAGACGTGTCGTGGGAGTCGTGATGATAATCTGACAAACTGACATTTTGTTTTCGTTTATTTTTTATTCTTCTGTATTGAACCAGAGATCCAGAGATGCAGGCAGAGACTCAGAGACTCAGACTCAGACTCAGAGACTCAGAGACTCAGAGACTCAGAGACTCAGAGACTCAGAGACCAGGGTGAGACATGAGGAAGAAGCTTATCAGAACCCACAATCTTACACACACACACACACACACACAGACACACACCCATACACACACACGCAGACACACACACACACACACACACTCACACCCACACACACACACAGACACACACACACACACTCACACCCACACACACACACAGACACACACACACACACTCACACACTCACACACAGACACACACACAGACACACACACACACACACTCACACACTCACACACAGACACACACACACACACACACACACACACACACACACACTCACACACAGACACACACACACATCCACACACCCACACACACACACACACACAGACAAACACAGACACACACACACACACACACACCCACACACACACACACTCACACACACACACTCACACACACACACACACACACACACACACACACACACACACTCACACACACACACTCAGTGCTGCAGGCGCTGCTTCACTGACCCTTCAGACAGTGGGTGATCTCTGTTCCTGTCATTGTACCAGTGGACGGCTGCTGCTGTTTCACATCAGTCACAGACACAGAAACACACTCATCCATCACACTGACTCTGAGACACACACTCACACTGAGACACACACCCGCACCATCATAATATCACCAAAATAGCCACACCCCCCGCCCCCCCCCCCCCCCCCTGTAGAGAGAGAACTGCTGTCAGAGTTTATTGAAATCATTCGGTCCATTTCCTCCACGGACCAGCTCGTCTCTTACAGTAAAGAAAACGTCATAATGCACAATACAGGTTCGTTTATCGTGACTCCACCATGAAGTATTTATTGTTTTATCACATCTTATTCATTAATTTCCTGTACATCATTTTTGTTTTGGTGAGTAGAATAAAGGGAAGGACAACTAGCACTTCTCCACACACAACGTTATCAATATCCAGTCAGAGATGACATGAATAAATAAAGATAAGAACATTCTGCTGTGTGTGCTATGGAGTTAGCATGACTAGCTAGCACATTAGCAATCATTCTCATCAGAAGCTAACATGCTACTTTGGTTTGGAGCACGCTCATTACTGCTGGAGGCTCGCCCCCCCCCCCAGAGGTCACATGTGAGATGTCTCGACGTGTGAAAATAAACTTCCTGGTTTATAGAAACATGGAGAAAGTTTCAAGCTTTGGTCATAAAATACACAATAACCTTCATATAGATCATCAGCTGAATGTGAAATAAAACACGTTGTTTTAAAGAATCTCATAATTCTGAGCTTAAAGTCAAAGATATCAAACTTCAGAGGTCAGTCAGTGTCGGGAGACGCAGTGACGCTCCAGGCTGTTGTCCCTGGTGGGTGAATTATTTCCTGTGTTAAAACCCCCCCTAGTGGTAGAAGGTGTGTACTGGCTTCACCTCAACACACTGCTGATGTGTGGCTTTAGACAATACACACTCAATACACACAATACGCACATGCTGTAGTGTGTAGGTGTGTGTGGGTTGGATCATATATGGGAATGTGCTGGAGGGTCCTTGAGGGTCGTGCGGAGCCTGGAGCCAATCCCAGCATGCACTGTGTCAGAGGCGGGGTACGTGTCTGTGGAGGGAAGCCTGTCCACCTGGAGTCAGTTTCTTTTTCCCTCCCTCCGCCTGCACACGTCACGTTTAAAGGAAAAGGTTGACCTTTCTCTCTGAGCGTCAGCTGGGAGGACTGCTGCCAGTCTCGTGCCTGTGTGTTAGCCTAGCTTAGCATTTTTAAAACGCCGTTTTCAAATGAAATTGATCTCTGTCCAGACGAACACACCACACACTCCCAGTTTTCACCCGTCCTGACACGAACACAGTTTCTTCTTCTTCTTCTTCTTCAGCTTCGTTTTTATGGCGGCTTATTATCTCCACCTGCTGCTGACATGTAGAGTTCTTATTCATGTTATTAATCCCGTGTCGTCAAGGTGAATGAAAATAATTATAATTATTTGTAAAATCTATACGTTTGATCCCTTTTTGTTCCACCTGAGACTTTAAAAAGTTCCTCTCATGTTCCACAGTTTCTTTGTGATTGCAGCCGTCACAGTTTCCACATGGATGTTTCCCAGTGAGAAGTGACGCTGAATTCAGTTCACTCCTTTAATTAAAGATAGTTTCAACCCTCTGGACTCTGTCTATTGTTGTTTTATTCACATGAACATCACTGTATTCATACGGTCCTGTAGAGACGCTGACATGGAGCTTTTCACGATGATCTTATACACAACATTTATTAAAACAGTGAGTTTAAAATTAATATTTTCAGTTAGATTTCTAGGATTTTAAGGAAAGTTAAAGAATAAAATCACTTCAGATGTAGGTCTGAACAGACTGTAACTTTACAGCTTCATTTCTTCCATTTTCTGCCGTTTTTGTTTTAAAAACATGAAACAATATGTTTCTACAACCTGAAACTGTTCTGTGATTCTGATGATTATAACTAAAGATGCATAAAGTTATTTAGCGGTCTGTTATTTTACTGACAGCGTCACACGTTTGATGTGAAACAGTTTGAGACGCACGGCACTAAAACACAACATAATGTATCGGTAGATGCTTCCTGCTCCTTCTCTTCTTCTTCTTTTCTTCTTCCTCTGTGCGCAACAATCACAAATAATGAATCACACACACACACACACACACACACACACACACAGGAGGGAACACGCCCAGGAATCAGGAATAAAGTGTGTTTTCTGATGGAGGGAGACTGTGACTGAAGGGAGTAACTTCTGTGAGAATGTGGTCGATCAGGTTTTGATTTTCTTCCTCGACTGGTTCGACTCTTCAGAGCGAAGCGCGGTGCCTCTGCTCTGAGACGAGGACTCTCCTCTGACAGACCCACCTGCACTTTCTTCTCTTTTTCTGCTCAGGGTTCTCTCTCCTGTGTGTGTGTGTGTGTGTGTGTGTGTGGACTGTGAGTGAGGAAACCCGGACTAACATGGCCGTGAACCTGAGTAAGAACGGCCCTGCGCTCATGGCCGCCTACAAAGAGGTGGTGGACGGCAAGTCGGACACAAACTGGTGAGTTTAAATCTTTTAGAGAAAACAACAGACGGGTCAGAAACAGACTTCACTTCCTGGTTGACTGAACCCTGGGATCATGTGTCTGTCCTGTGACTGTTTCCAGGGTGCTGTTCACTTATGAAGGGAACAGTAACGACATCCGTCTGGCAGAGAAAGGAGGTAAGACCTTCAACTCACTTTCCACTTTCACTCCTGTCACTTCACTCAAAGTTAAAGAAGCTCACTTCTGCGAGTCATTGGACTTTTAATCGTGTTGATTGAATCACAGTGTGACAGTCAGAGTCTGGTTCACAGCTGTTTTACCTGCAGCCACATTCAGACCAGGATCAGTGCAGACTGGTGCAGGAAGTGGAGTTCAGAGAGACGACCAATCAACGGAGAGACATGTAGAAACACTGACATTAAATGATTATATGTTATTATTATCATTACAACTGATCCTGAGTCATCGGTGCTTCTGCAGCGTTTTACTGCCGCAGCTGCTGCAGGTGAAGCTTCATACATCATTTACTCTAAAAACCAACGAGAGCTTAGTCCGCTGGTTCCAAACCTAGGGGTCGGGCCCCTCCGCAGGGTCACCAGGTAAATCTGAGGGCTCGTCACATGATTCATGGGAGAGGAAAGAAGAAGAAACTAAGTTCAGATACAAAGTGTGAGTTTCAGCTCAGAGGGAAACGTTTCTCTGGTGCAACGAGCTCTGAAACACGAGGAGACACGACTTCACACTGACGTCACAAAGACGTCACAGATCAAAACACTACTTTCATTTTTACCACTGCATTGTATTTCATAACCTGTTTATTTAAAATGTTCAAGTTTAAATGTTTACCTTTGAGTAGAAGTATAAAACAATATCCAAGTACAAGTATGTCCGAAATGAAAGTGTGTGTGTGTGTGTGTCTGTGTGTGTGTGTGTGTGTGTCTGTGTGTGTAGATGGTGGATTGGAGGAGATGGTGGAGGAGCTCAGCAGTGGGAAGGTGATGTACGCTTTCTGTCGTGTCCCGGACCCCAACTCTGGTCTGTCCAAATTTGTCCTCATAAACTGGGTGAGACACACACACACACACACACACACACACACACACATAAACAGTGTGTCCTTCCTGTGTGTGATCATACATGTGCTCATCAGACGGGTGAGGGAGTGAAGGACTCTCGTAAAGGAATGTGTGCGAACCATGTGAGCTCCATGGCCAGTTTCCTGAAGGTCAGTCTGACTTTATTCTTTATAATTATTAAATATATTATTCTATATTTATGATATAAAAGCAGTCAGTTATCTTTTTATTGATTCACATTTAAGAAAATAAAGGTTTTGTTTCCTGCAGCCTGAATTAAAAAACTTCAGTGAACCAAATAATATCTTAGTCCAAAAATGTTGCCTTTTATTTTTGTTATTTTTAAATTATCATCTTTAATTCCTGTTTAAATGTATTAACATTCCCCCAAAATGCCCATTTGTGGCTCCATCCACCGTGTGTGTGACCGCAGGGAGCCCATGTGACCATAAACGCCCGGGGGGAGGAGGACGTGGAGCCGGAGACCATCCTGACCAAAGTGTCCAAAGCGTCTGGAGCAAACTTTAATTTCTACAAAGAGACAGATCACAGAGACGCCCCGCGAGGACCCGTGGTGAGGAGACATCAGCGTCCTGTGCAGCACAACCCTGTTTAATTAAGTAAGACTGATAATTTCCCCTCTCATCCTCTGCTGCTTCCTCAGGGTTCAGTTTATCGCAAAGTCAACGCTGTGGAGGAGATTCAGCAAACCAGGAAGGACGACTTCTGGGACCAAACTCAGGTTTCTCTTCATATTCATCACATGCGAAGCGCTGAGCGTCTGTAGTTCAATAACAGGACTTTTCCTCGTCAGAGGGACGAACGGCTTCGTCGACAGGAGGAGCAGACGCGAGCAGAGCGGGAGAGACAGAGGCTGGAGGGGGAGAGGAGGGAGCTGGACGAGAGGCAGAGGAAGGAGAGGGAGAGGAAGGAGAGGGAGAGAGCGCAGCAGATGGAACAGGAGAGGTGAGTCTGACACCTGGGGCCTCAAACGCCCCACGAACATGTTTTCATCCCCAACAGAGAAAATCAGCTCTGACGCCTCCTCATCCTCCATCTGCTGGTCCTGCTCTCTGACTCCAGACTTTCATTGTTTTTTATTTTATATTTGTTGCTCATTTGTTGGGAAATGTTTCGTCAAATAGCTTCTGTTTGTGTTCAACACAACAACCAACAGTCAGGCTGTTTTACTCCATCATCATCATCATCATCATCATCATTATCATCAGACAGTTACTTCCTGTAATCATCACCTGATTGTAGGAAGAGCTCATCACTCTCTGAAGCCTGTGTTAATGTTTATAATGATGAAAACTAGCAAATGTTCAGATTTCAGAAGCTGCTTTCTGTGAATTATTTTGATTTTTCTGCATTTTTATAAAAAAAAAAAAAAAAAACGACTTAAACAATTAATTAGTCATCAAAGCTGTTGCCAATCAACTTTCTGTCACTCCACTGATCAATTCATTCCCTCATTTAAGCTCTAGAGAAAATGTTCATCACTTGGGGAAAATGATGAACTGTATAATGGGGGTCAACTGTAGCCTAGCAACAAGTTTCTGCTCTGGAGCCTCTCAGCCCTCAGGAGGTTAATGTGTGTGTGTGTGTGTGTGTGTGTGTGTGTGTGTGTGTGTGTGTGTGTGTGTGTGTGTGTGTGTGTGTGTGTGTGTGTGTGTGTGTGTGTGTGTGTGTGGTGTGTGTGTGTGTGTGTGTGTGTATGTGTGTGTGTGTGTGTGTCAGGATTCATCAGAAGCAGAGAGAAGAAGAAGAACGAGAGAGGGAGCAGCAGAGACGGGTGAGAAAAATTTATCAAGACAGAATGAAATGTGGATTAATCCGCCACTGAAAATAGTCCCCAACAAATGTCCTAACTCCTCCTGCTTCAACAAATCTGTAACAGCGTGAATCCTTCAGGCTGTTTAATACAAACATCATGTGTGTGTTTTAGAACCAGCCGGAAAAAGAAACCAGGAAGTCGGGCATCAACTCTGCAGCGTCGGTGCAGAAAGCTAACGTGAGGACAAACAGAGCAGCAAACGTTTACCTGTGAGAGAAGAGTCATGTCGCTTCCTGGTTTGAATGTGTGTGTCGTTGACAGGAAGCCAGATCACTGATCTCTCAGAGATCGTTTAACCCCAGAGACATCTTCAAGCAGAGGGAGCAGAGCTTTGAGGCCGGCGGCAGAGCGTCTCCTGCTGCGCCCAGACCAGGTAAACAACAACCACCTGGTGTAAATAACACCTGGTGAAACAGGCAGTGATTAACCTTTCTGATGTTTTCACGGTGTCCCTCAGGGAGGCTGCGGAGTCCGTTTGTATCTCAGAATGCCTTCGACAGAGAAACCCCGGTGCAGCCTCAGCATCCACCTGCTGCAGCTGTGACCCCCCCATCTCCTGTCACACCTGTCACACCTGTCTCACCTGTGCTGTCTCGCTCACCTGCTGCAGCTGTGACCTTCCCATCTCCTGTCACACCTGTCTCACCTGTGCTGTCTCGCTCACCTGCTGCAGCTGTGCCCCCCCCAGAGACCACAGGCTCACCTGTTCAGCCTGCAGGTCAGACACACCACAAATCCTCTCTCGCTCTGCGCCGCCTGTTTGGGATGATGAACACATTCATGAGTTAAAGTTCCTTTTGGGTTTAAATGTTCTGAACCTACTCACCTGTTCCATATTTCACACTCACCTGAACCTGACACTCAGACTCCTTTTCTTTTTACTGAATCAAGAACTGGCTTTGATTTGAGAATGACAGGTAGATCTTAACAGTGACTTGTGTGTGACTTCCACAGACGAGGACGAGTGGTCTGATGAGTTTGATGACGACGCAGAGGAAGTGACGACAGGTACGACACCTGATCCGTCAGAGAATGATATCAATGACCTCACGTAACTAACCCCAACAGTAATGAAGTTATTTAATCAAGTACTGAACCCGATTATAAATGTGAGGTGCTGATTTTATAACTGATAAAAGACAAACGTCTCACAGATTCAGGGTCACTGACGTCAGTAACTCACCTGCTCTTCCTCCACAGCAGAGTATCGCTCTCACGGGGATCTGTACAGAGCGGAGCAGCCGGCGGCAGCAGAGGACGACCTGTATGAAAACGTCCACGAGCAACAGGACACAGTGAGTCTGAGTTCTCTTCACCGTCACCTGATTTAATGCTTCAATTATCAATAATCAATTATTATAAGAATGATCTGAAACATTTGAACTTGTCTTAAACATCAGGCTGAAGAACAGGAGGCAGAAACCAACGGAGAGAACATCTGTGCCAGAGCGATATATGACTACCAGGCTGGTATGTACACACGCACGCACGCACGCACGCACGTACACACACACACACACACACACACACACACACACACAGCTCCTTAAGCTGATGTATATTTTACTGTTACTGTAAATATTCATTGTTCTTTTCTGTCTTCCACAGCGGACGACACTGAGATCACCTTTGACCCCGATGACATCATCACCGGGATAGAGATGTTGGACGAGGGCTGGTGGAGGGGTTACGGACCTGACGGACACTACGGCATGTTTCCCGCCAATTACGTGGAGCTTCTCTGACTTTCTTCACCGTCCTTCATGTAAATCACAAAGTTCAGGTGCAAACATTGGTATGAAGCTGAGAACCAATCAGCTGACAGACAGGAAGTGACGAAATAAACTCGTTTGCGAAGTCTCTGTTCAAACATCACTGGATTCAGACTCACAATAAAAGCTGTTCTTATAGTATAAGTGTGTTTGTACCACACATTATTAAATCCATTATTTATTTTCCTGTGTAAATGAAACTGAGCGACACTACAGCTGCTGTGGAGCAACATGTGAGGCTTCATGGGAAAGTGTCTCACACTTTGACACCACTGTGTATAAACTAACTCTGTACTGAGAGGTGTTCCTAATATTTTGTCCATCCCATTTATAGGAATTAGATTTGACAAAATATTAGGAACACCTCTCAAACAGATTCAGTAAATACTGAACATTATATATGAGGAGGATTTACTGCAGGCCTGTTCCATTATACTGCATCAGTTTCATCCAGGTTCAGCTGATACACATAGATGAATTAAAACTAAAAATCAAGGACACTTACAAATGCTAAAACAAATCAGCCCTTTATTTAAAGTTTACCCAATATACAGCAACTCTTAATAAAACACATTAAAACAGTCAGTGTCCAGTCTTTGCACTGCGCTCATTTTAACTCTCTCTCTTGGTGTTGAAGAGCTTTTCAGACCTTCTTAAGGACATGGTGAATGCAATTTAAGAATAAAATTAACAGAAAAGAAAAAAGAACAGTTCAGTAAAAGTCTTTGTCATCTTTGAATATATAAACTTCTTGGGCCGTAGCCTCTGTCCTCGACCTCCTCAGCAGCAAACAGCAGAGACTCGGTCCGAGAGCAGCTGCTGAACATAGTGCAGCATTAAGAAGCTAAAGACACAGATTTCCCTCAGGAGCTGGTGGAGACCAAACACAGAGCTAAAAGAGAGGGAACACTGGACTGACATCATCATGAGACATCAGCTGACACAAACACCACTCCGACTGCAACACATCAAATATAATAATTATAAATAACGTCAATTAAAAGTTATAAATGAAGATAGAAAACGTTTTCCCTCCACTCCTCCACAGTCTTTCCACCAATAGTCACAGTGTGACTATGTGTGCATGAATGTCTGCTTCAGTTGAGGACTGGTTTGAGTATTAAATGAACAATCTTCTATATGACAAATATTTTCTCTACACATTTTGTAAACGTCACTTTATCTTAACTTGAACTATCACGACGTCTTGATGGACAATGTATTAACCAACATTAACACTGCGCATTACACTAACGCAGATCAATTAAACTGGGTCACGTGGAGAAACACAAACCAAAAGTTGTTAGATTAACGTCGATTAAATTCACCTTTTTATTGGGCTTTGACTGAACACCTCCACGGGCTAACCCAGGTTGACACAGGTTATCAGCTAACGCTAGCACTAGCTGGCTAGCTTGCTTAGCAAGGTGCATCTTCAGCTGAACTGTGATACTGTGATATAGGGATGCTAACTTAAAAAATAGACTTTAAACAAAATGTACTTACTGGAAAAATATGAACCTTCGACTCCTCTGAGTTTCTTTGACAACAACTGAACGCTGAACAAGACATTTTCAGGTAAACAACATGTTGGAGCTAACTTTGATCAACTGAAAACACAACAACACATCGCTCTGACGTCATATCCGGATTAACAGGCAGGTCCCCCTGTGTTATCTATCAATCACGCAGTAGCCACGCCCAAAAAACACTCTGCTTCTATAGAATATTAGCACTTCCGCGTTGGCTTTATTTTCCAGACCCAGAGTCGACCTCCATTTTTATATATAGTATATGCTTTGAAGGCGAGCTGTTTCTGTTTCCGGTTCTCGACATCCTTGTTCAATTTTTATGGTACAAGTTGGATAATGGAACAAACTCATGCTTTGATGCGCTTAATTGAATTGCACGTCTTCATTTAATGGGACATTATCACACACAAAGAGTTAACAGCGTACAACATACAACAACATACAACTGCACAAAAATTATACTTCATGCACGGACTAATATTAGTATTTACCCAGTAATGTTTAGACCCGTTATCAGCGTTAAGTATGACGTCTGAACCAAGCGACGGTGAAATAAATTCCATACGTCATCACAGGGCGACAAGAGTGTACTGTCAGTGAAGAAGGAAAAATGGCTGCAAGGTTACTGCTCCGCTCGACTTTCAGAGCTGCTACAGCCTGCCGGGTTGCCCGGGCTGCCCCGGCCCCCGCCCTGACCCGCAGTATGGCGACTGGAGGTGAGGACGAAACCGGCACCGAGACACCGAAACATGAAAGAGCGGTGAAATCTGACTTTAAAACAGCGGTTTGTCCGCGGCGAGTAGAGGCGGAAGACATCCGCCCGCTGGCCGGCTAGCATTAGCAACGTCAGCAGCCTTAGCGAAAAGGTCAAACGTGATTTATTTAACAAATACCTTTTAATAACAGATTCAGCGGCTTCTACAAACATTCAAATGTGTTTTGTTTTTGTGGTCGGATGTTTACCGGGTCCAAAACAGCGTTAACTTTATTTATATTAACGAAAACCCGCTCAGCTAACGTTAGCTAAACCGTGCTAACCATGGTGTTAAAGAAGATAACGTGACTTCAGATATAGAAAGTGAAGCTGTTAAGGTTTCTGTTTATTAGGTTTATGGACTAAATCAAGTTAGATCATACCGGTGTAATTGTAAAGGACCTTCAGACAACAAGGTCATTAACTGTACTGTAAATTCACAGGACACAAAGGTTCTGAAAGGAACAAAATAATGGAAGAAGTAGGATTAAAAGTTGTCTGCTAACGTTTCATATTTTTGAAGGTAAAAGACGTGAACCCAACTCCTGCAGCAAACGGATTAAAATGAGCATTATTTCTGAATGTTAATGCGCTGTTACTTTTTATTTCAACAACTTAAAATACAGAACTATGTAATCTGTAATTGCAGCATGTGTTGTTTAATCAGTACTTATTAACACCTTGTTTGCTAGCTGGTGAACAGTGTTACTTTGAGGTCGTGTTACAGCCAGTAACATACACAGATAGAGGGAAGAATAAATTCCACTAAATCTCAGCAGATTCTGGAGGCAGATGTCCTGCAGTCAGTCAGGAAAAAGAAAGTAAGATGAGGCTGCTTCCCTCAACAGGACCATGATCCAAAGCAGACCTCAAAATCCACCATGAACTAAGCTGAAGCTTTTGGACTGGCGCCCACAGCACCCCTCCTCCCTCCCCTGACCTGAACATCACTGGGTGGTAGTTAAATCTGCTGTGTGAGCAGGGCAGACTGAAATATATCTCAGAGCCTGAAGTGATCTGCAGGAAGAGGCTGAAAATGCATCAGTCACAAGTGTAAAAACTATTTTTTAGTCATCATGAAACTGTCAGGACTAATCAGACTGTGACAGAGGGCAGAGGACGTCACTAGAGTAGTCGGTCTGTCAGTGTGGCCCAGGACACGTTTGATCAGATCACCTGAGGTCTGAAAGGGGCCATAGCTGCTACAGAACAAGTAGGGTGTCGAAATTTTGCACATTTATCGTGTTTTAAGTTGATGAAATAAGAAGTAACAGTTCAATAACATTTGAAGAAAAGTCCATTTTAATGGCTGCTTGCTGCAGGGATTGAATTCACGTCTTTTACCTTCTAAAATCAAGAAAAAGTCAACAGATCATCAGCCGGATTCTGCTGCTAACTCTGCTATTTGTTGGAAACCCACCGACATGTTTCACCCTCACCAAGGCTGTCTTGTCATCTGCTTGTTAGCTCAAACAATTTAGCGGGATAAAAATAACACTGTATGTGAAAGGGCGGTTATTGAATATGACGTCTCACCTGTCGCCTTCGCCTATTCCTCAGACATGTTTTCATTTATTTGCAGGGATTCCCACTGATGAGGAGCAGGCCACTGGACTGGAGAGGATCATCATGGAGAACATGAAGGAGGGAAAGGTAAGATCACGGGTCTGGTTTCTGTCTGTCAGTTAAACAAGCTCTATTAGTGTTGCACCTGTCGTACAGATTAATGCCATTCATAGTGATAATAAGACAGAACAAGTAAACGGGGAAGACAAAGAAAAATAAAAACCAATAAAATTGAATATATTAACAGTAAAAGAGACAAATGACAATAAAAAATAAAATAGAGGAAATAAAAACGCTGTAAAACATAAATAAAATAAATAAAAGCTGATTACTCTTATCAATTAACTTGCCAGTTATTTTCTATATTAATCGATTAATCATTTAAACTTTAAAATGGCCGTCACTTTCTCAGAGTCCAAGATGACGTCTTCAGAAATCTCATGTTATTAAACCAACGGTCCAGAACCCAAAGAGCTTCAGGTCACACTGAGATAAAACTTTACATGTGTGAGACTGAAACAACAAATGTTTCAGCAGTTTCGCTGGAGAAAATGACTCGAAGGATCATTATTACAATAGCTGATATTATTCTGTTGATTGATTAAGTGACTAATTGTTTTAGTTGTAAAATAAATGATTGAAGAAAATAATGGCGATAAAACATTCTAATTAAAATTCAGGTTTAGTCATCAGTGACGATACAGCCAGAAAACACCCTTTACACTTCAGATCATTAGCTGTTTGAATATTAATGAGGTGATCAGATGAACTTCTGTGATTTGGATTTTCACCCTTTTCATGGTGAACACACAAACAGATAAAGAGTCTGAGTTCAGCTGTAAACAGTGAGAGCTCATTGGAGGATAAAGATGACAGCAGGTGGACTAATCAATACGTCCACAGCCTCGACCTGGATAAGCTGCAGAGAATGGATATGAGGTCGTCCACACAGTCGCCTGCGGAGGCGGCGTATCGATCAGAATCTCTTATCCTGCAGCTGAGACACTTCAAACAAGCTGCTCCAGTTTTAAATAATTAGTCTTTTAGGAGATAAGAAATAAGCTTGTTAATCGTGAGTCTGTAGCGAGTTATCTGAGACCAGCAGCTGTGTGACGGGACAGTCTGGGACATGAAGTTCACTTATCTCAGACGTGAGCGATTTTACTTGTTGTCAGTGTTTTCTCTGCTGGGGTGTCTGGAGCTCAGGGAGTGATGTCACATTGTTCAGTGTGTGGAGTCTGGACCTTTCTTTAAGTGCAGCGTTTAATTAATCACAGTAATTGATCCTGGTCACACACAGATTTTCAGATTGAGCTGATTGTGATCTCTCCGTCTGTTTCAGGATCCCTACAACATGATGAAGCCAAAGGCCTACAGCGGCACCAAGGACGACCCCAACATCGTTCCCTCCATCACAAACAAGAGGATTGTGGGATGTGTCTGTAAGTTTCTTTAAGTCTTGACCATTATATCTGGTTTAGATCAGTGACACTTTAACAAACCAAGAGTCTGAGTCTCTGATCACGTCAGTTTCAGTAGAATTTCTCAGTTAAACTTTCATTAATAACATCAGTGTTTTAGGATGATCAGTGTTGTAGCTCTCAATCAGAACCTCCAGTGTTTTGATCACAAACAACAGTAAACTCAGCAGACATCATGGTTTCTTACCAGGTTGGAGCTGCAGGTTTGCAGCATTAGACTGACAATAAAACCAGTGTCTGTCTCTATTTCAACTGAATATTTGACTTAATAATAATTTTAATCTTGTCAGTATTGATTTTGAACATGGAGTTTCAGAGAGATGGAGATGTGGACACAGATGGAGGTCTGAGACCAGACAGGATTTGATGAAATTACCAAACAGGGATTATTACAAAGACTCGTGTCAAGTCTCATGTTGTGCAGTTTCACACACAGAATAAAACATTTTACCACACAACAACACATCAGCAGAACCTGTGCAGTTTGTGGTCTCAACTACATCCTGTGTTTTGTTGTGTTGTGTGTACTGAAGGTGAAATATTAAAGAAGTGATGCAGTCATATTATTTCTTTGCTATGCCCCCATATCCTGTTTTAGAAATGGAAATATGGCGCCCTTCATGTGCACAGATGAAGAAATTAAAATGTGTTTTGTCCTGTGTTATAAAATCCACTATAACTGTAATTGAAAAGTTTATATAATCAACATAATCATAAATAAATCATAAATCCGAAACAAAATAATGGTGATAAAATCAACAGGAAAATAATTCACTCTAAAATGGAAACTAATCTGTCAAGAAGTAGTTTTAATGCTCCCATAATGCATCAGTCTGTATCAGCCCATGTCCCAGAAGGTTGGGGGTTAGTGTTCATCATCTTGGTTCCATTCAAATCAAATGTTAAATGTTCAATGACTTTTACTTCCTGTTTGTGTCTCTGACGTCGTCCCACTTCCTGTTTGCAGGTGAAGAAGACAACACAGCTGTGGTCTGGTTCTGGATCCATGAGGGCGAGGCCCAGCGCTGCCCATCCTGCGGCTCCTACTACAAACTGGTCCACTACGACCTCCCCCACTAACTTATACCAGAGCTCTGTTATTATAGGCGTGTTTATCACAGCTGTATGTGCGCAGCCTCGTTAGCTTCTCTGTGAAATATTCCTTCAGAACGAGGCGAAGAAGAATCAGACGGAGACGATTCCCTACTTCAATCTCCAGGAACATTCGTGGCTCTGTCTACTTCCTGGTCTTAGCGTACGTGTCCTGTTCTGATTGGTCTTCAGCTCGTTCTGTCTCAGTACTTGATCCACTTTCTAACCTCATCAGTCTTTGCTTTTACATGTGACCTTTACACAGGGATCAGATGTGGTTTGGGACACAACAGTTTCTTTGCAAACATTTCCATTCAGCTGCAGTTTACATTAACATATGTACTGTATGTTACACTCGGTCCACTTACTCCTTTTATTGAACCAATAAAGTCTTGAACTTAAATTATCCTGCTCTCAATTGGAGTTTGTTGTTCGCATTTTTCTGATTGGAGAAGATTGAAGTGAAGAACATGGCTGACCTCAGATCAGTGATCAGCACACTGAGCTGCTGTCTGCAGGGTCTGCTTGATATTCTCGAAAGTTTCTAAATTTTAGGGGAAAAGAGGGCCTGCATGGCATTTGAAAATAGATGTAAATAGATCTTTGAAAGTGCTTGAATTTATATATTTTGTGCAAAAATGGGAGGTTTTTTTAAATATTTTTTTCCCTTAACATTAGTAATACGTGCCGTGCTGCTGTCTGCAGAGACCACACAGTCCGCATCACTAACAACACAGTTGAGAAGTGATCACAAATTCAAGTTGTCTGAGCTTCTCTAAAGCTGCTAGTTCATCAGCTCATTATAAAAATTCTTAGTGTTGTAACATTAATGAGTAATACCAATAATAAACTTTATTTATGTGGCACCAAGTGCTTCACATTAAAAGACAAAATGAACATGAAACATGTTAAAAACACTGATGACAACATTAAAACCATTAATGTAAAATGAGATGGAATAATACAATTAAAAAAAATGATCTCATACAAAGCGTATCGATAAGAAATCAATACTTCTAACAGCAGTTAATTAACCTCGATCTGTATCTCAAACTGCCGTAATGGCTCCTTTGGGCTTGATAAGTCCTTGAACATGATGTTTAAAAGGTTGTGGGAACCCTGAGTCTGTATTAGTCTATATGTTTATTATTATCAATAAATCAGTGTATTGGTCCGTATCAATAATTCCTCCTCTGTCTGCTGTTCTCAGCTGTGAGCTCATTGGTTCCTACTGAAGACGTCAATCTTTTAAATGACCTCACAAATATATCGTTAGATTTTTCAGAAATACTCAGCTGCTCATTGTAGTTTTTAATCCAACAAACACGAGGAAATGTCGTGTTTGTTGGGGACTATTTTCAGCGGCGGATTAATCAACAGCCAGTGAGACATCCAAACCACAGATTTATTATTATTTAAAAATAATAGCAGCAAATGTGTAAACATTGAAGAAGCTGGAAAAGTCAAATGAGTAGTTGTCAGTCACTGGTTTCTGCTCTATATCCTGGAGAGTGTTTGATTTATTATACAGCGTCTAATTTTATAAGCAATTCATATGTTTTGTTGAGTAACTAAAGCTGTCAGATAAATGTAGTCGAGGAAAAATATTTTCCTCTGAAACCGAAATGTATAAAGTAGCATTAAAAGAAAATACTGACAGTACAAGTACCTACAGTTTGTACATAAGCACAGTACATGTTAAATGTTCTTAGGTACGTTTCACCACTGAGTTCATGTGACAGGCGTCTTTGGCTTCATGTGTGAACCAGTGTGTGACAGCTGACCAGCAGAGGGCGCCAGTCACAAACACTTTCTGCTCATGATGTTGAAGCTCCCAACGTCAGTTCATCAACACGGTTCATTTAAACGACCCTGGTGGAGCAGGTATTGACGAGGTGACGTGATCTGAGCGGCAGCAGCTTAATGGTTAAGAGTCAACCTACAGCTACAAGGTGTGTTTGATTTTCAGTCCTTCTGTGTGTGGAGTTTACACATTCCCCCATAGAGGTCAGTTTTGACAGAACCTTTTATAAAGTTTTTATAATGAATGGTTTTATTGATGGTTAATGAATAATTTACTGATGCTTTATAGATTATTTAATTAATAACAACAACAACTTTTGTGTTTCCAGGTTGTGGAAAACCCTCGAGCAGGACTCTTTGTCTTTTTATCTCTTTAATTCCAACAGACTGTCTGACCACTTATCTTCTGACAAACAATAATTAACATAATTAATTGTTGCCAATTCATTTTCTGTCCGTGAACTAATCAATTAATGAACTAATCTCTGCTCAGAGGACCGAGTGATAGTAGTTCTGGGTGTCTGGAGAAACAGGGGCCCAACCACCATCCAGTCTTTACCAGAGTGGTGGGCGGACCAACGTCACCGTCCCCAGAGCCATGTACCGATCACGCCTCATTAGTGCAGCAGATAACGAATCATCTCAAGGAAATCTTTCCAATGTGGATAGAAGCGCTAAACTTGCTCCTTGGGTATTATTCTTTTGACAAAACATGAAGATTTAAGATGGCCGCCATTTCTGGTGAGTAAACGTTATTTTTTCATCCACTGTTTTTCTCATATGAATAATCTGGTTGTCAAATTAAGCATTTTAACAATGTAGAAGTCAAAATACTAGCACACTGTAAAAAAGAAAAAAAGAAAGTATATTTCAGCAAAAAAAAATGCTAACTAGACTAGTGCTAGCGAGTTAGCCTAGCGAGCTAACGTTAAGGCAAGTAAACAAGTAGACAGCGACTCTTACAGAACTTTTGCTTCATCATTCATAATAAATGGTTTCCAATTACATTGTGTTTTATGCATAGCCTGAAACGTAGGATTCAAATGTAAACTCTATTAATTCTGTGGTAAAATATGTGTTAATAAAATATGGGTCCTGTGCCAGAAATGGCGGCCATTTTGAATTTTCAAGTGGCTCCTGGGATTTTTCAAGTTAATGTCCAATAATAAGGATAAATATGTATCCACAGCTGAAAGATTATTGCTGCTATGTGCTGCCGTACACAGACAGACCTCAGATCAGTGTGAAGATCTGTGGAGTCTGGAGGGAACAACAACACTGACCTCAGACCACTGATCCCTGTGACCTTCACACACTGACTGACGTGAACAGCAGCAGCTCATTGTTCTGTGTCAACACCCTCATGGACAGTGGACACAGGTAATCCACTCACTTCAGAAATACCCATAATCCTTTGATATCTGCTCAGTTTAAATGGCCACGATTCACAAAGTATTAACAATAATAAAACGGTTTAAATGTTCATTTTCTTCAGCTTTTCAACACAAAACTAACCAGTTTCCACTCCCTCTTTCCTGTCCGGATGCTCAGTAAAGAAACTTTCTGTCCTCACAGTCTGGGTTCTGGGCTGATCCTGGATGCTGGAGCAGACACTCTCTGTCAGGTCTTTGTCTTCAGCTGCATAATGAAACAGGCTAATTGCACCTTGTCAGTTAACGTTGACCCTAAATGGACCCTCAGCGTTAAGTTTTCTTTTTGCTTCTTAAAATAAACTTTCAGTGAGAACCTGACCTGTGTCTGAAGGACTCACTGATGTGTCTTCTCCCTCGGGACCAGTGAGGAGCCAGTTCTGACTCGGTGTCTCCTGAGAAACCCGTCCTGCATTTAGACAAGTTTGAGAGCAGAACGTTACGCAAGCCACAGTCCAGACCAGCCGGTGGAGGTAATGTGCTAATTCATCGTTTGCCTTCTGCCAATTAAAAAAAGAAGAAGAAGTTGGGGGCAATTTCTGTAGCGATGGCTCATAAATTTACTTTACTTTCACTCACCTGGGGCCAGGTGTATAAAGGATGTTTGCACACGAAGCACATTTATGAAGTTAACTCTTCCTCTTCTCTTTGTCCTTTAACGTGAGTCAAAATGTGACTGTTAAATGTTGTAAACGAAATCCTTGGGTTAAGTGAAGGCAACGTTTTCAGAGTCAGATATATACATGGAACCTGGCTGAGGAACATGGCTGCTCTCTGGGAACAAGATGTCAACATTAATATTAGGCGTCGGTGACATTTAGATTCAGTAACAGTGTAATTGATGACTGTGTGAGAGCAGCGTCTGCGGTGACAGTGACTGATTCTCTCTGTCACTCACCTCTGCAGCTTCTCATTAGAGTCACTTGACTTATTAAACTGACTCTCAGCCTCTTTCGCTTCATCTAATGGGCTGTGCTCGTCCCACCTCACACTGCGCGTCTTCTTCTTCTTCTGTTTCCTCTGCAGCGGCGCTGTCATCTCCGCTGTCAGTCAAAGCCTCTTCACTGCGGATCACTGTGTTACAGCTGTGACAGCTGTGCAGCATGAGGACACAGCTGTGGATTGGTGAGAGACACGGTGTGGGTGGGGAGTATTAAGGCCAGTGTTTACGTCCGCTCTCTCCTGGTTGGCTACAGAGGCGTTTTGACGTGGACGTCGCCTCTGTGACGTCACACACATGTTTCTGAAGAGCAGTTTTGAAGCTCAGAGTGAGCTGCTCCACCGTCACCATCTTGGCAGTATCTGACTCCGCCCCCAACTCCCAGCTAATCCAAAAACAGATAGTTTTGTCAGGGGCCGAATATTTTTGCCGGGGGGCCACATTTGGTCCACAGGCCGCTGTTTGTCAACTACTGCTGCCACTGGAAATATTTATTCATGAGCTGGATTATCGGTCAGGTGTCTGTTTAAATCAAATGGTGCGAGTTGGTAAATGATGAAAACAGTCACATGACGTGTGAAAATCAGCTGTTGCTCCTGCAGACAGTGAATGAGACGAATGAGCCGTGACCTTGAAACGTCACTGAGAGACTGAGAGAACAGCAGGCTCACCTGGACACCTGGACACCTGGACACCTGGACGTGTGAAGGACACAGAGACTCTGAGCTGCCAAGACACGACAAGCAGCTTTATTAAATTATGAAATATAATTCATTATAAAAGGAACAAACACGTGGAACCAAACGCATCCAGGCACCGTCCTTGTTCCTTCAACATGTGACTACTTCATTCTTTTTAAAGTCAGGAAACATTTAATAACATGAACCAGCTGAAGTTGGTCAGTGGATTATAGTTATACAGTAAGACAAAGTCATTTTAACAAACGTACAACAATATAAATCATCAGATTAATCACAGTGACACAGTTTCCAATCAGAAGATGTTTTCACCATCACGTTACTGTGATATTAGAAGTCCATTGTGTTTGAGTAGACCATGTGTTTTTGAAAGTAACGGTCACCAGAGTCTCTGCAGCATCTGAAACTAAAACTCATTCTGAAAACACTCAAATAGAAACACTTCTAAAGACTTTTCTTCTACCAGACAAAGCAGGTCGGTGGCTCTGCGTGTCCACGTGTCCTTGGACAAGACGCTGCTGCTGTCTCAGTGAGCGACGGAGTGAATGGGTGACTGTGGCAGGTATTGTGAAGCGCTCTGAATGGTGTGTAAGACGAGAGAAGTGATGCGTAAGTGCAGAGCAGTTCATTTTTCAACAGGATATCTCGGGTGAAGACGTGCAGAGAGTTAAAGCTGATGGTCGCTGCACTGACAGTATGTGCAGGAGGCGGCGTGCGACGTGCTGATGTGAACTTCCTCCAGAAGCTCCAGCTCCTTTTAACCTTTTCCGTCCGCCTCCTCTTTGCTCTCGTCTCCGTCCCTCGCTTCGTTAATGGACGGGGGATGAGCTGTAACACACTGAACCAGACGAGGCATTCTGGGTAGTTAAACATAACATGTGCTTTCACAAGAAAACGATAAGACACTGAGACTCGTGCGTAGGGGGGGTGGGGAGCAGGGGGGGGAGGTGTGGGTGACACGGGTAATTGAGCATCACTGTCCTTTTGGTCGTCATAGAAACACTGTCTGACAAGGGATTATAGTGTTTCAGAAAGCTTTTAAGTTCCAGCAGCTCATCGCTGGGTCACAGGAAGTCGTTAGAGATGCTACAGTGAAGAGGCTGAAGATCCGTCGTCTCAGTAAAAGCCTCGAGTTTCAATTCAGGCTCCTTCCTGCAAGCACCATCCACACAGGACGACGCTTCTTCACCTGCTCGTCTCCGCAGGTGGAAGACGTCCTCGCAGGTATCATCAGCTTCATGTTAAAGCATCAGCAGTAACTGCACACTCACCTGTAGCTGTGAACACCTGCATGCTTTATAATTGTTCCTGAGTATTTTCTTTTCATGCCACGTTCAGAGAAACGTTACGACTTTACAAATTAAGATTTCACACACAAAACATATGAAAAGCTTAAGTTTAGGTGTTAATTCATACTGTACCTTTGAATTAATTTACTAATAATATATTTGAAGTGTGTTACTTTACAACTTCTACAGATTTAGTGACTTTAGTCTAAGTCCTCCTCGCCTCTGATTGGTTAGTTTATCGACAAGTGACTTAGAGACAGGAAGTGTGAATCCGTCTCCATCCCGCCGTTTCTTTTACGAAGAGTGATCCAAACCGGCACACATCAAAACCTCACGTCTTTACAATTAGAGAAGAAACTATTCATTGATTAATCAATACTTCGATTGACAGTAAATCAGTTGAGAAACTGTAATTTTTCAAACGTTTCAAGGTTCCAGCTTCTGGAATGTGACATGACGTGTAACGTGTGTTATTTCATTTAATGGATGATTGTGACAGAAAGAGAAATTTCCCGATACGTTAACAAACCAAACAATCAATTAACTAATGGAGAGAATAATCAGACGATGAATGAAACAGTTCCACCTCAACCAACCACCAACGTGAAATCCTGCTTTTATATCACAGTTTCTCTCCAGACGTTTTACACTCTCTGAGGTTCAACACTTTCATTCATTTCATTTTACCGTGTAATGAGAACTTTTACTTTTAGGTCTTTTCACAGTGTGTTAGCGGTAGCTTTAATATGGCGGGAAACATGATGTCATTTCATGTATGAATGTGAGGAAGGTTCCGGCCTCATCCTCATCGCTCCTCACACATCTGAAGTTTTCCTCCTTTTAAGCTTCATGTGCGTCAGTGTTTATTCACTGTCCGTCACTCTGGTTCAGTTTTATATTCAAACCACCCCACAACCAAACTGCTGCTCCTGGATGCCGATAGCGAACTGAGTAATTGATGTGTGCGGCTGCTTGCAGAGAGGAGGAGAAACTAATTCACAATTCACCAGCATCAGTGTGATGAGCCCAAGGAAAATATGGTGCTGTAGAGATAAGACACCTACAACACGCTGGCTTTACCTTCTTTTGAGTTGTTTCAAATCAGTGCAGGTCAGTTAACATTAGAGCCCACACAGACAGCCCCCCCCCCCCCCCCCCCCCCCCCCCCCCGCTGACGGCCCTGAGGAGCTCCACAGCCTCCTGTTACACCCAATTTACGCTGCTGTCAGACCAAGGTACCAACATTCATCACAGAGAGCAGGATTAACAGAGGCCTTGGCAGACTGCACCCCCGAGTTTATCAAAGAGAAATAAAAAAACCCTCTGACTTCATTTCTTCACATGCGCCGTTCGTCTCGTGTTTCTCCCCGACCAATCAGAAACTGCTCTTTGCACCTTTGAGAGAAATGAAACTTTTTCTCATTAGTAAATATCCGGAGTGTGTTCTCACTAGCGCAGCTGACCTGGAGCTGGGGTAAAGTCCCGCTCATTTAAAGACGTAATTACGGCGTCCGAGGCGGCGCCGAGCTGCAGGCCTCACCGTGAAGCTCTGACGCTTCCTCACACCCACCGCTCTGAACATTTAATAAGAGAAGCATAAAGTGCAATTCGTTTTTCAGTCCCTGTGAACCCTGAGCAACAGATAAGACCGGTGTGTGCTGAGAGTGGGGGAGGGGGCCAAGTGTTTTCTTGTCTCTGGGCTGGAGATAATGAGCAGCTCCAGTTTCTCTTTAATGAGTCTCACGTCGCCGAATGTTTCAAACTAAAACACTCAGATATTTCTTCTTTAAACAGCAGCAAAGAGACGGATGACACATGAAGGCAGAGGCGTTACACAAACTAAATCTTTAACCAGCTCCACCTCTTGACTCTTGCTCCCCTCGTCTCCCATCAGCCTTTACTCCTGTCTCTCTCTTGTCTCTTTAATGGAGTGTGAGCTCTCGTGCCTCCAGGCGGGGACAGCTGACTGTGAGTCGCCGTCTGGAGACGCTGCCATCGAGCCCGACCGGTCAGACGGAGTCTCTTCTGGGTCGTGGCACCGCGGCGCTCCGGGGGCTGGCGTGGCTGCCCCCTCCGTCACCCTGCTGTCAGAGGTGTTCAGCACATGTCGACTTCCTCTGTGTTCGTGTCCCATTACAAGGAGAGCGTGTGAATTTAATCATTTCACAGGTTTAACACGTATGGTGTCTCCTTCAAGTGGTTGCTTCAGGAGGTAATTAAGTGTTGTTATTGCTACACAGCTAACATTAGCATCAACAACAACTGTTGTACCAACCAGTCTTAGCAACAGCTTCAGTTTTCAATAAGTCGTTATAACACGTCCTCAGGGCAGACTGGACGCTACGGTGACTCGGTATCAGAAAGTGATGAGACAGTACTAGCTGGTTAGCATGCTAACTTCAGTAGAAGAAAAAAAGTGATAGAAATACAAGCAAGACAAGAGTTAACATTAATGTTTGTTTCCACCTCAGGAGACAGATGTTGGCGAGTAAAAGAATGAAGTTTGATGCTGAACTCACAGCGTTTCCTCGAGACTGGTAAGTCAACAGCTGCTAATGCTAATGTTAGCTATGTAGCAATAGCAAAACTTACATATAGCTTTACAATGACGTTTGACACTAATACCGACATTTTATGGTTTTTATGGCTACGTGAGTCTTTTGTAGTTAGCATCTTTTATTTGTTTATGTTTTTGTTAGCTTGTAACTGGCTGACACAGTGTTAGCATCTGTACTAATGCTAACTCTTTCTCTCTGTACTGACAAGGTTTCAGGTGTATTTAGCCCCGCCCCCCGTCCCTACAAGTTGACAGGATTGGTTCCTGAGGTCTGTGATGTATAAAACCCTGAATCTGTGTTTATGAGACTGTCACTGGTTCACTGCAGTTCAAGGTGGAAACATGGAGTTGATGATTATTTCATCATCATGTGTCTGTATTATATAAAAACATCATCTGGACATTAACAAGGTGAAACTCTGGATTTGGTCTTTAAAACCAATCGCTGTGAAAGACCCTGTTAAAATAAAGTCGTGGGACTTGAGTCAAGGACAATCTGTTCTCTCAATAAAATTTCTATAAGGTCAAGAGGTAAATATCCCTGACTGCCATTCAACCAACACAGAGCAGGCAGATTATAAGGAAACCTAGAGCAGGAAGAAACCTATAATTTACATACAAATCATCCTCTACTGCAGGAGAGGACACAGACGGAGGGGAAACAGACACATAGAGGATTATAAAGTCCTTTCCAGAAATGCATATGTATCATTGCCGACTGTCACACTAATATTCCTTATGGCTTTGTTCAGACGTAAAGACATTCAGGGAAGGAGCTGCAGCCGTGAGTTTAAAAAGTTATAATACAAAAGAAGAAGTTATTTGTTCTCTCACAGGCTGCATCACTTATTTTACCAATGAATATATGTATATATACATATATATATATATATATATATATAATTTAATGTCACCAGAAGCAGCGTCTGCTGCCTGGTTTATGATATTTGACAGTGAACGACAGGAAGTCAAGTTGGCTTTACTTCCCTTTAGCTCACATGCTGTGTGTAAAGCATGGAGATGTAAGGATTACTGCTGTGGTAGTATGAGGGTTTTTTTTAACAACATACCAGTAAATTTTAAGAGCTCTCTCTGCTGGATCACAAGGCAAACTACTTCAAATGCTCTGTTGCACTTAGACTGTGGATCTTGAATTCAAACTGGTTGGTTTCTCTTTGAATATTTCATTTTTTCCAACGTTTGAAGGGAAGATCAAATAAAGCCCTTATTTATTGCACACGTTTCTTTCTCCCTCTGCGTGTTTTATTTCACGGTCTTTACGTTAATCTGGCAGCAGTTCGTTCAGACTTGACGTGTTAAACTGTCGTCAGACTAATGTAAAGAGCTGCACGTCTAACGGGCGTGTGACGTTTTGGAGGCTGCAGTCGTTGAAGTGTCAGGTTGTCTGAATAAAACTGTCAATGTCACATCTAGAGTCTCAGCAAAGTGACACCACTCCACCCTGCAGAGAGCTGTCAGCGGGGAAGTCTGGTACTATCGTCACACGTGTCCGTCCTGCTTTCTGATAACAAGGTGACTGGGTACGTCTGGACAGTGACAGTGTCAAGAGTGATGTTCATCAAAACAAGAACAGAAAACAACAGGAAACTGAAAATGTAAGTATAGCTGTTTCCTTATTCTTGTTTTAACAGGAAGTTCTTAATTAGACTTTTTTGTGACATAAATGGATCTCAGTTCGAAGATAAGTCAGAGAGCGGCTGGTGAACAAAGTGAAGTCTTTAGCAGCTAAAGAGCCGGTGGAGAACAAACATGGAGCTGTAAGAGAGGGAAGTCTGGACTCTTGTTTGGACATTTGTTTTAGTTACTGTTTTATTTTGTAAATCACTTCCCTTGTGTTTCTCATGTTAGTTCTACTTCCTGTCTTTGTCCCGTTCCCCTCCTTTGTGATTGTCTGCCCCGCCCTAATGTGTTACACCTGTGCTCAATCACCCTCGCCTCCCTTGTCTCTGTCAGTTGTCTGTTGTCCTACTGTGGGAACAGTTTCGCTCCTGTCTCTCTCTGTGAAGTTTCAGTTTGTCGTGCTCCAGGGTTCTTAGTTTATTTTTTATTCTTGTTTTTGTAAGTTTTCTTTACGTTATTAAAAGGAATCTTTTTTTCCACCTACATCCTTTTTGTTGTCTGCATTTGGGTCCTTACACTTTGAAACCTGACAACACTTGAGATCAGTGTCAGTGTGCTCTTCGATGCTGTTCAGCTGCTGTTGTATTTAGCGCAGTCTCATGCTCCTTTAAGGAAAAAGGCATCCGTCAGTTTTGTATCAAATGAAATTTGTTGTTCGTCAAACGAGACGTCAGGACTAGAAACCGCTTCTATCACTTTTCATGTGAACAAAGTATTGGACAAATGAAAGTTTTGACTTGATGATGGCACTAGAGGGAAAGTCAGAGGATCAGTGAAGCTTTCACAGTTCATCCTGAGGGGAACATGAACCATATTTCATTACAAAACATTCAATAGTTGTTGAGACATCGCACGAAAAAACACAAATGTCAACCTCATGGTGGCGCCAGAGGGAACATCAGCGGATCACCAAAGTCAGTAGGGTTCGTCATCTGTGGACCATGAGTGTCAGTAGAAAATTTCATAGTTATCCATCCAGTAGTTGTTGAGATATTTGAACCAAAGTGGTGAACTGACCAAAGAGACGATGCATCAGCATCTCTACGAATGTTGGCATTGACCCAAGAATCCATCAACATCAATGTTTCTGTCTGGAGCTGAAGTTTCTCATATTTTTTACTAATCATCGCGTCTTGTCCCTCTCTGTGGTGGCAGAGTTTTCATCCCATCTGTCCGGCTCTTTGTAACAGCTTTAAACACTTTGGCTTTTTTTGGCTGGAAGTACAAACCGGTTTGGATCTCACTCTGCGTTTGGCCACGAATCAGACGTCTGATCCTCCCAGGCTCCACTCATGCAGCTCAGTAGCTCAAATCAATGCGACTGTACCTCGGGAATCTGATCTGAAGTTGAAGACTGTGATGTGCCTGACACTTTGTGCTTATCAGCCAGTCATAAAGTTTATTGCAATATTTATTGCCTGTAATATTGGAGATTTTTAAGTGTCAGTCTGTGTTTATTAACTCCAAACTATCACTGATATGATTTTTTTTTTTGCGGATAATTCAGACGAAGTAGGAGCAAAATCAAATCTCAGAGCTCGGGGGAACTGGTGTCAGATCTTCAGAGACGAGTCAGATGTGAACAACAGAAAATACAAGATAACTCATCCAGTCCTGGGCCTCAGCTCGGCCTCCTGATGAGTCAGAGGATTGTGTACGGTTCCTCCTGGAGCTCAGCTCACTGAAAATAATAAAAAGATGAATCTGGATGCTCACCAGTCAGTCTTTTGATTTGGAAAAACAGTCATCCAAGGCTTCGTTTTCAAGGCCAACAAGTTCCTGACTTCACTTCATATCACCGGGCCGCAGAGATAAAGGTTCTGGTTTTCAGAAAAACTACAGCACGTCTCAGCTTCCCTGAAAATACAGATTGATTTGTTGAAAACACAATAGGAGTCTGGTACAAGCTCACTTGGATGTTTCTCTGTGTTTGCCAGGACAGCTGCACTTTTATTCCAAACACAAGAAATCCTGGATTTAGAATTTGGGCATCGACACTCTGTCGGTGACGAGGACTCATTCTGCTGCTTTGATGATCTGCAAACACCACTAATGATTTTTGAGTGTGCTGTTGATGCACAAAGGAAACGGAGGAGCTGCACTCAGAAAATGTTCACAGATTAATTAAACAGCGGGGAGGTGGCGGTGAGACCGCTGCAGAAAAACCTTGAGAACAACAGCAACAAAGAATTTTTGTGAAGTGATTTTATTTGACAACCGATGATTTTGTTTCTGGCTTCAAGCAAAAACAACACATTTAATTCTGGCAACGCCTGAACCGTCCTGCCAACCTGACGATGCTCTTCTTTGGAAACTGATCAGAACAAGAGCAGACGCTCAAACACTTGGCAGGTGATTGGACGAACCATCTGTCTGTCAACGTCAATCAGATTCTGCATCCTTCCTGTATGTTTTCCTGCAAGAGACGAGCCCGCAGGTCGTCTGAACAGCAGGTTGTTATGACATCATAGTTAGGTTCTGTTGCTAGGCGACATCTAGTGGTCGTAGTGATGATGACAGGAGCAAAGGGGAAACGTGTCGGTGACATAGTGTAAAGACAGACAGAGTCCACGTCAGGAGGAGGAGGCGGATGGATGAATGTGACACAGGAGAGCCGTGTGTTCGATTCCCGTGTGAAACCAGCAGTTTATGTTGTAACCATCACAACAAAGATCGTATAATGCTGAGGAACTACTTATTTTAACCCAAACCACCATGTTCTCCTACAGCCTAACCAAGCCGTGACCGTTTATTATTGTAACTATGGCGACAAAGGTCCAATACACCGCTGTCTGTACACTCCGCTCGTCTATAGAAGCATCTACGCCGCCCTCTTTAGGAACAGTCGCTTCTCACTGCCGCCACACCTATGCCACACCTGTAAGCTGCCAGTAGCTCCTCCCTCATAGGACGCTGATGAAGCTTGGTAAGAAAGACGGGTTCTCACTTGTGAATCAGAGGAGGGAACATTAGTTCGTTGCATGCTAAAGTGGCTCTTTGCCCACACGTTTGAATCTTGGTTCTGTTTCCTGATGATACAAATCTTGAGTATTTTTCATCTCTGTTTAATGGGAAAATATTTTCCTGTATCTGCACTTCTCACAGGAAATCTAGAAAACTACAGTGGAGCTGCCGTATCCCTACGCACAAGTGCACCTTTCCTGAGCTCTGTCGGACTCGAACAGCTGATCTGTGGAGTGATACAGTCGCTCGTTGACATGAGCTTTTTTCTGCTGACTCTGTCCTCAGCTGCTCATCACTCACTCTCCTGCTGCTGCTGCTGCTTCTCCAAACTGGGAGCTGAGCTGAATCTCCTGCAGGTAATACACTGACTCCCCCTCCACCTCAAATAACCCGAACTATCGCTGAAAGACCAGAACCTCAGAAAATCCAGGTTACACTTCACCAACACAGAAAGAAACTGATTGAGTTGGAACAAACTTTTATAGATTGAAGAAACAAAATTGAGCCTACACGTGTTCTGAAGTTTACCGATCTGTTTCGCTTTTTGAGTCCTTAAAAAAAATAAAAAAAATCCTGAGTGTGTGTTTTAATCTTTTCTGAAGCGACAGGATGAACGTTGAGAGAATCGATTCGCGGTCATTACCACCACTTACTGTAAAACTGCAGGGACGGAGGAGGAGCTGAGGAGGCATATTTTATGTCACTTCTCTGAAAGCTCATTATTTACACTTTACCTCATGGTGCTGAAGTGGTGCCACTGTACAGCATGAAGCCTCCGAGCCTTAAAGCCTGCTTATGTAACGGACCTGCTGGATTAAGTACAGCACATGACTCCGGGACTGAGCCTCAGATTTACAGGCTGCACAATAACCCACCGCCAGTCCACACACACACACACACACACACACACACTCACACACACACACTCACACACACACACACACACACACACACACACACACACACACACACACACACACACACACACTCACACACACACACTCACACACACACACACACACACACACACACACACACACACACACACACACACACACACACACAGTAGATGCACCTGAGAAATTACACATTGACACATACACAAAAATATGAGCGCTCGCATAAAGAGAGAGAGCTGGAGCACCATGGTGAGCTTTAATCTTTAATTCAGTTTGAGTTGGGAGAAGAGCCCCTGGCTATAAAGGAATTGCAGCAAATACTCAAGGAGCCCCCCCACCCCTCCCCCAACCCTCCCCTCTTTCTCTTACTCCTCACGTCCTGCTTCAAGGATTTTCTGAAAGTTTTCAGCTCCGCCTGGACCCGGGTCTTGAGAAAGTTCCTCCTGACAGCGAGGCTCTGCTGCAGTTCCACATGGACGACTGTAATAATATTGTTCACACAGCTCCAGCAGCTCCACCTCAACTTCACCGACTCCACTTTACTCTATTTATTTTAGTGCTGAAAGTTGTCAGAACTAAATTAATATGAATTCTTCCAGTGTAAACGGCTGCAGGGATAATGAGCACGAGGTTTTCTGCAAACATCAGGATCTGCATTAGAGCTGTGGTGGTCAATCCTCTTTTCTCTTCATGGTCCAACGCTCACCTGTACCTGCACCTGCAGGTCCTGGAGGGTCTTGAAAAGCATTTGTTATAAAAAGGAGAAAAAGAAAAGTATGGTGGCCCTGAGAGCTCAAACCTCTGCAGCTTAATAAAACACAAGCGAATTCATCAATCTGACAAAACACACGCTGCAAATACTCACGACACAACAGGAAATGTTTCTAGGGGACACTAAAAAGTGACGAACCAACTTATTGTTCAGTACTGAGTCTGTGTGCTGTTTGCTGCTGGGCAGGTACAGGACAGATGTTTCTGAAAACAGCTGGATGAGAGCGAGAGAGAGATATCCATCGATTCCCATGAGGACTCGGAGCGAGGAGCTGACCTTTAACGACCTGTGGTCATCAGACACGACAAAGATGAGGTGTTGAAATGCTTTGTCTCTTCTTCTTTTTTTTTTTCCCTCCCTCTCGACTGCACGTACACACACCTCCACGCCGCCACAGCCACCCGCAGCGCCCACACACTGAGACGAACAGAATGTCATCACCATTAGAGAAAATGTCACGGCCAATCAATGGCAGCCTCTGGTGCTCCACTCAACAGCCCTGAGTGTTTTACTCTGTCTCACAGATCAGAGCGCGGCGAGCTTCCACGCTGAGTAACGACTCCGTCCCTCCCACGCCGCCCGCGGTCGCAATCAGAAACATTTGCTCTTTCCCGAAGCCACAGGTTTCCACCAAGACGAAGAAGAAGAAGGAGAAGAAGAAGAAAAGGCCATTTTGTCTAGTGTCAGACGATCTGAAAAGGTTCATCTGTGAAAACGTCAGAGGTGTTGGAGGTAAAAGCATCTTGAGGGATGATGATGCTGGCAGTGGAGGATGATGGGAGTTTTTGAGCTGTAATTGCAGTGGCTTCATCGTCTGTGGACAGATGTGACATCACATTACAAACATGTTTACCTCCATAATAATAATAATAATAATAATAATAATAATAATAATAATGATGATGATGATGATGATGATGATGATGACAGTTACACTCAACAAGCTGAGATCTGAGAGTGAGACAACAAAGCTCCAGGTGAGCTGCTGCTTTCACCTGGCTGCACCTGTCTTCCCGTTCAGTGATGGATTCTTACTGACAGGTGTGTTCACTTCCTGTTTTACCTCCAAACAACCTGGATTAGATCAGAGGTTCCCAGAGACGAACCCTGGACCCAAGACAGGAGGAAACAGCAGTCGAGCTTCTGTCTGAATGTAGAAAATTTAACAGAAAAATGTGAATCAATGTTTCACTTCATCTACCTGGGCGGGTCCTAATCTACCTGGATGAGTCTTAATCTACCTGGGCGGGTCCCAATCTACCTGGATGAGTCTTAATCTACCTGGATGAGTCATAATCTACCTGGATGAGTCATAATCTACCTGGATGAGTCGTAATCTACCTGGATGAGTCGTAATCTACCTGGATGAGTCGTAATCTACCTGGATGAGTCGTAATCTACCTGGGCAGGTGTTGATGTACCACAGCGGACAGATTTCCAGCAGCGTAGACGCATGAGTTTGACGTTATTGATTTCCAAACTGTCAGAAAAAACATCAATAAAAGGACAATGATGATTGATGATTAAAAAGTTGCCAATTAATTTTCTGTCGGATCAACTCGTTGTCTAGTAACAGACTCCACCTTTCCGCACCTGTCACCTGTCACCTGTCAGTGTTTTGATCTGGACATGAACTGAGAAGGTGAAGGAGATTGCTGAACTGTCAGAGCGTCTGCTGCCTCGCGGCGATAACAAGACTCCTGGAAGTCACTGCTCCCCTTTCACATTAAAAGCCCATGACGGCTCCATCAGTAATTGGCCGGGTCTGAAGTCTGTCAGAAAGTCTCTTGTGCTTATCACGCCGCAGAGAGCGGCTCTCCGGTGGCGTGCTAGTCTTCGGCCTGATAAATATCGCACGGCTGTCGGAGGCGGCCATTAGGGAGGACAATCTACTCTCCACGGTCTTTAATGACGTCATCGTCCTCTGCTGCTGCGAGAAGAAGACGCTCTGTAATGTGAGCGTTTCTCTGTAAATGCAGTAATTTGGTCTCTGAGACACACACACACACACACACACACACACACAGGCACACACACACACACACACACACAGGCACACACAGACACACACACACACACACACACACACACACACACGCCTCTCTCAGCTGCACTGACGGGTGATAATGGAAGCAGCTCCCATGAAGGAGAGAGTCCAGACGCTCCTGTGCGGCGGGCAGTGAGGCGCCGGCGTGAGGCGTTCAAGGGAAAAGGGATTTGTGAACCGGTGCTCATCGAACAGGCGTTTAATTTACTGTAAAAACAACCAGCGTGCTGTACGATGAAATACGACAAACTAGAACCTCCTCCCTGTGGTCGTATCCCTCCGCCACTCAGACTAGTTCCAGGTTACATCTCTGTTTATCCACCGTCATATAAAATGAGACGCAACCGTGTTTTGTGAGGTCACCGTGACCTTGACCTTTGACCTTTTATTTGCCTCCACGCTGGCGACAGTCAGAGTGGCAGCCATTTTGTTTTCGAGGTTGTCCAACGCAATATCTCTGTAACGCCTCGAGGGAACTTGGCACAGACATTCACCTGGACTCAAGGATGAACTGATTCGATTTTGAGGGTCAAAGGTCAACGTCGGTGTGACCTCACAAAACACTTTTTAGCCATTACTCAAGACTTCATATTGACTCTGGATAAACAGGATGTGACCTGGAACTAGTTTGAGTGGCGGAGGGATACGACCACGAGGAGGTGCTTCTCGTCTTTTTTCTCTTGGCATAGAAACAGATTTGCATTGTGGGTAACTTTTGTCCTGTATTTTCTGGTTTTGTTTTGGTTGGTTTCTTGATCTCTGGCTCATTGACCTGATTGGTGTCACCTGTCGCTCAGGTGAGACAGCTGAAGTAACCGCCTCAGGGCAGGTAAGAGATTATATAAACTCTAATCTCATATATGTCACATGTTCTGCAGAATCATTGTGAGGTTCCTCGGTTCTCATTAGTCCCAGCGTCACAGACCACAGACGGCTTTTCGGCCGTGTCATTAATTAATTCTCTCCTGGATGAAACGAGATAATTACTGAACCTTTGTTAAAATTCTCATAACATCAGTCGTCACGTGCCGAGCTCACAGCTGCTGGTTCTGATGCACAGTGTGTTCTGATGGGGAGGACGGGCCCAGATTTACAATCAATTATTCATGTTCACTCAGCCAAACAAACACCGCTCACAGTGTCTGTGTGTGTGTGTGTGTGTGTGTGTGTGTGTGTGTGTGTGTGTGTGTGTGTGTGTGTGTGTGTGTGTGTGTGTGCTGCGCTTGTAGAGGAGACGTCAGAAGGAGTCGAGCAGGAGCGAGTGGGAAGAACAGAAGAAGAAGAGGAGAGAGAGGACGAGACGAGTTGTTACTGACAGTGAACCCACACTCTTCCACTTTATGTCACCTCCAGCCCCCCCGCTGTGCAGACACACACACACACACACACACACACACACACTTCCACCGCAGCCTTGTTAGTTGCTGCTGCTGCTGTGCGGTGGCGGCGGCGGCGGCGGCCCTGATGATCGCAGCATCAAAGCCAGGACCTGTCAGGAGAAAGAGCTCTTGTCATGGAGACAGAGTACATTTGCAGTAATTGCAGACCGACCTGCTCATCAGCCAGAGCTCTGTGTGTGTGTGTGTGTGTGTGTGTGTGTGTGTGTGTGACTGTATGTTTCCACACAGATGTGAACAGGATGTGCCTCATCACATTAATCTGCACAGCTGTTTTCATCTTCTACATTCAGGTTTGTGTTGTGATGCTCGACGTCTTAATGGAAAAACCTTCATGGAAACATAAGTGAGTTATTGAGTTGAAAAGTCTCTCAGTTACTGACAGGAAGGATGACGAGGTAAACAGTACGGTGGCCCTGAAGCTCAAAACACTGCAACTTAAGAAAACACAAACAAAGTCAGGAACACGCTGCTGTATGCCCGACTTTTCAAATTAAAAGCACTGAGCGAAGGCCGAACTGAAACGAGACGGTCTGGTCTACGCAGGAGAAACAGATATGGCGTCTCAGAGACGGACAGAGAAAAGACCCGATGATGTCACAGTGACATCATACCAGCAACATTAAACTGGCTCCTCCCACTAAAGTTGTATATGTTTAGTCTGAATCTGAATATGATACAGACATGAAAGAATATCATTTCAAATTCAGATAATGTGACTCTTATCTGTCAGAGATTATTTTAATATAAATACATTAATGTGAAAGCAGTGTTGGACTGCTGTAGTTGCAGCTAATGTAAACAGGACTGTGACTAATGAGTAATTATGGATTAATGACATCATTATTTTCTTAATTAACTGATTTGATTTAAATGTTTGGTTTGTTGGATTTAGCCGAGGCTCATGGGTATTGTGGTAAACTGACGAAGGAAACCTCAGGAATAAATCTGAGCTCATTAAAACAGGTGGTCAGAGCAGGAAACTGGTTCTACGTTCTGTGGTTCTATGTTCTGTGGTTCTATGTTCTGTGGGTTTTGTAGCACTGAAAAAGCAGAGAGTCACATGTTTGACCAGAGCTACGTTCAGAGCAGCGACGCCGTTGTTCGTCAGTGACTGTGTCCTGATGGAGGAACACGTCACTCTCCTGCGTGAATAGTTTCTGGAAACAGCGGATCTATGAGGCTCAGAGGAACCGGATCCACCAGGCTCTGATCCAGACTCAGTCCCACCAGGATCACGTGTTCTCACACACTGGACTCCACGGAGCACTCACTTCTTATCCATCGTGCTAATGATAGTAATCACACAATATGGCTGCTAGTGAATTATTAAGCTCATTATTCTGAGGCTCTACCCCCCTCGCCCCAACCCCCCCCCCCCACACACACACACACCTACACACACACACACCTACACACACACACACACACACACAAACACACACCTACACACACGCACACACACACACACACACGCACACACGTTCTACCCTACCACATGCGTGTGTGTGTTCATGTGTAAAAATCAGAATCAGGAGTTAGTCAGTGAGTCAGTCAGTGAGTCAGTGAGTCAGTCAGTCAGTGAGTCAGTCAGTGAGTCAGTCAGTGAGTCAGTCAGTCAGTGAGTCAGTCAGTCAGTGAGTCAGTCAGTGAGTCAGTCAGTGAGTCAGTCAGTCAGTGAGTCAGTCAGTGAGTCAGTCAGTCAGTCAGTCAGTCAGTCAGTGAGTCAGTGAGTCAGTGAGTCAGTCAGTCAGTCAGTCAGTCAGTGAGTCAGTGAGTCAGTCAGTCAGTCAGTCAGTCAGTCAGTGAGTCAGTCAGTCAGTGAGTCAGTCAGTCAGTCAGTCAGTCAGTCAGTGAGTCAGTCAGTCAGTCAGTCAGTCAGTCAGTCAGTCAGTCAGTCAGTCAGTGAGTCAGCCAGTCAGTCAGTCAGTCAGTCAGTCAGTCAGTCAGTCAGTCAGTGAGTCAGTCAGTCAGTCAGTCAGTCAGTCAGTCAGTCAGTCAGTCAGTCAGTCAGTCAGTCAGTCAGTCAGTGAGTCAGTCAGTCAGTTAGTCAGTGAGTCAGTCAGTCAGTCAGTCAGTCAGTCAGTCAGTCAGTCAGTCAGTGAGTCAGTCAGTCAGTGAGTCAGTGAGTCAGTCAGTCAGTGAGTCAGTCAGTCAGTCAGTGAGTCAGTCAGTCAGTCAGTCAGTCAGTCAGTCAGTCAGCAGGTCCAACACACTGTGGAGGTTTCATCACTTCAGTTGTAATGTTCTGTCACTTTATCAGAATGAGTGACATCTACATTAAAACCAGTCGCCTTGACAACGACGATGATGACGTGTCACAGACCCCCCTGTGTCCCGCCCTTTCAGATCAGGGTTTTGAGTGACACTGGGACAGACGGATGTGTGTTACCGGCTCTCTGAGCGTGGAGGGACGTGAGGCGGAGCGGAGCGCCTCTTATTCCAGGTGGACAGAGGTCTGAGATTATTTTGTGAAGTGAAGCGACAGCTGAGCGTCGAACAGACGCCTGAGGGGACGGCTGCTCTTTAACTCCCTCCATCCTGAGCCTTGTGTCTGCAGCTGCACCGTGAACCAGCTGTTTCTCTCCGTCTGCTGATTTTCATGCAGTTTAACAAACAATTAAACAAATTCACACACTTCTGCTCTTGAATTCGTAACATGTGCAGACAAATAAAATCCTTTGTGGCTGTTTGATGCCTCCAAATGAAAAACCACTGCACACAGAGAAAACTCTTCTCTGGTCTTACATGAATAATAAATGCAGACGAGTCTCAGGAAGTTAACGGCTGCTGTTTGTGGATTTGCAGCCACAGGTTGGTGAAACATGAAAAGCCACAGGGAGGTGAGGGATTACGGGATTAACGTCATGATTGTGTTCCTTTACATTTGAGTCTGTGTGTTTATCTGGAAGCTGTGATTGGCTCCCTGCTGTAAACACCATCGTCCGTCACCGACAGCTCTCTGAAATCACTCTTTACTTCGGAAATAACATAATGAGAAATTTCCTGAGATGAGAAATCGCCGACTGTCAGGAGATAATAACAACGAAGCGACAGAGGTCAAGAACATCTGTGGTCGGATGGAAATCTCTGAGCCGCCGCTGTGACAGCTAATTAAAATCACTGCTGAGATAATGTCAATTAATAAACAATTCTTTTGTTTTTACCCAAAACACGAGAATCTGCTGCTCCACAGAAATATTTCCTTGTGTCACACCAGCTGTTTCAACGTATCCAGACGCCTTCGCTTTGTTTGGAAAGTTTCATTCAAAGTTAAAACATGTTTTTAGAAAATGTTTCCAAGCTATTAAAAATCAAAAACTTAAGTCTCCTCTTTGTCTCCACAATCTGCTCAGCTGCTTCCTGTGAGCGCTCATTAGCTTAGAGACGTGTGACTAACACCTGTGGTAGACTGAACTGATTGGACACACCTGTGTGTGTGAGCTCCATGTGTCATGGTGTGAATGCAGGATGAACATGCAGCTGACAGTATTACTGTGGTGTTCCTAATAAAGAGCTCAGAGAGTCTGGACAGGTTCTCTCTCTCTCACCAGCTCCTGCTGCTGTGTTGGCAGAACATTTTAAACCAGAGCAGATCTTCTCTCACTTTCATATGTGGAAGGAAAAGAACAATGTTCAGACAGATTTACGTCCGACCAGCGGCAGCGAACACGACGGGGTCGACTCAGTGATCGACGCGATGACCTCACGTGTGTCCTGTGGGCGTGGTCGTCACGTGGGGTGGATTACTTGGTGATGGGCTGATGGTGAACAGGTGTGTTTGAGTGTGACCTCCAATCTGCAGCTACGCACACACACACACACACATGCATGCACACACACACACACACACACACACACACACACACACACACACACACACACACACAGCGTTCTCTTTATTGTTTATTATTATCCAATAAAAACATTTCCTCTTGCTCCTCGTCTCCTCTGATGCATTTAAGGTCCTGCAGGAGGATGGGAGGAAGCAGAATCAGCAGGAGGACTGGACCCGGGGTCACGTCAGGTCAAGTATCAGGACTCAGCATCAGGACCGTGTCAGCTGTTCAGGAAGTGGATGACAAACATCTACTGTATCAGCATCTGCTGGAGTAATTGTTCTCCTGTTTTAGCGCTCTCCTGATATCCTGCTGCTGTCATGGTAACCACGGAGACAGGGAAGAGACAGCAGCAGGATGGAGGTACAGGCTGACCCGTTATAACTGCAGTTACACAACCGTCTCCATGTGGAGGGAAAAATCCCACGTACAGATCCAGACCAACGATGAATGAATGAATGAATTGGAACCTTTTCCTGAACCTGACCAACCCATGACTGTTTATTACAGTAACCATGGTGACAAAGGTACGGTACACGTGCCAATTCAGGGGCCGCATCCTTCAGGGGACGCGGTCCACGAAGGTGTGGCCGTTCGCCGCTGTCGTAAACCGCAAAGGCTGAATCATATCGAGACAGCTTCTGTTCCTGTTGCCTAGCAACCTCGACAACACAAAGCTTATTTTTCCCACTAATACCTGAGGTTTTAAAGTCCTTCCTTTTAACAGTTGTACCGCTGAACGGAGCTGAAACCCACTTTAACAGCGTGATCCTCAGGCTCTCTGTCGGCGTTGTTCGCTGACATATTATTGTCGTTACTGGAGCGCAATGAATCTTGGGATATGTTGGACCAGGAAGGATCCACCTGTTGGAGCCTTCGTTGTCCGGGAAACGAAGGACGTGTTTGATCGGTCTCTGAAGGATCAGCTCATTAGTGTAACCATGACAACCAAGATCCGGCACACCTGTTCAGGTGACACTCCTTGTTGTGTTTTGAACGCAGCCTGCTCCTTTTTGTCTTTTAATCTAACACCAACAGTTCGGTGTCGAAGTTCCAAAGTCACGTCTCTTTCATCGGTTCCTCAGTTTCCTGCAGAAAAAGGCTGCACTTGAACTCCTCCACTCGCGGCGGCTCAATAAAGTGATCCATCTTTTGGTGAGTCTCTGATTCGGAGGGCTGATCCTCATCGACTGCATCACCCTCAACTGAAAGCACTCCAGTGTTGACTGAAGGTCACGGTACAGAGGAAGGACAGAGCAGCTTATCTCTCTGTTCTGTTCAATCATTCCAACTGCTGAGAAGTTAAAAGGCAGAGTGTCATTGTAGAAATGAATAACTGGGGTTCATCTGTAACTGGACTAATAGTCGTATTCCTCGTCCTGCTCTGAGGAGGGAAAGCGTTTTTAAAACGACCTTTTGTTAACCAGTGAAATCACTTCTCAACCTGAGATCACAGAGACGGAGCGGCACATTCACACATTATTCCTCCATCACAATGAAGCCATTAAAAATACTGTTTTGACAAAAATGAACATATTTCTGAGACCGACCTTGTGCAGGACACAGACGCTCTCAGCACAATAACAGAACCTCACCAACAGGGAGATAACTTTCATCACAACGGCACCAAGATAAAGGCGCCACCTGCACGATGACGGTTCAGCTGAAGATAACAGTTCAAGCGAGAGTTGGTTTGTGTTAACGTTAGTCTCCAACAACTAATATAAGGTAATGTCCTCTGAAATGATGGAAACGAGTGTGTGTGTGTGTGTGTGTGTCTCACATGCTGTTGCTCCAGTTTTGTCTTTGAGGAGATGAAATAAAAGCTTTTACTTGTGATGTGTGAGGAAGAAGCAGGACTGTGTGCGACATGAAGAGCTGCTCTGACAATCCCCCCCCCCCCCCGTGTTTAGATTAGCCCGGGGAGATGTGGGTAATTCAATCCTTATCTCCATGATATGTTCACATTGGCCACCTCTATGAGAACGACTCCTCTTTTTGATTAGGGTGTAATCACTCCTACAGAAGGGGCCCCTGACGCCTCGGGCCCCCGAGCCAGCGTCTCTCGCTGGAGAGTCACAGAGTCTCAGTTAAAACTAGAGATGTAATGATTGTGTTTTTTTAAAGCTGCTAAATGTCTGAATGTTTTCTCAGCTGCCGCACTGAGAGCAGGTGGCGATGGTCACAAGAGCTTCAGACATCGTTTTGTTTACAAGCCAAGAGGTTATACTATGTAATGGCTAGCTGATTAGCATGCTAACTGCAGTAGAGGGAAGGCGTGACAGAGATAGGAAAACAAGGGTTAACATCGGTGTTTGTTTCCACCTCTGGAGACAGCTGCTGGTGAATAAAGGAATAAAGTTTGATGATGAACTCACAACGTTTCTGCAAGAAATAAATAAACAGCTGCTAATGCTAACGTTAGCTATGTAACAATGGCAAAAAAAAACGTGCATATGGCACCTTTAATATTGATCATCTGCCAATTCAGTATTAGTATTTGTTCAGCTGCACACGCACCGATTTCATTCAGACACAGTAACATCAGTGAAGCCGTTTTCCTCAGGCTTTCTTCAGGGTTTAGTATAATATCTGTGTCGGGGGTGTCAGGGTGGATCTGCTGTGTCAGGAAGCTTTGAACAGAACTCAGACTGTTTCTCTTTATCTCCACCATGAGCAGAATACTGACGTTCACACTGAAGCTTTTGAACCAGCAGCGGCTTCAGCAGCGAAACGTCTGCAGCTGGTGGAGAATGAAATTTAAAAGGTGGTGTTTATTTCTAATGCCCACTAACACACCAGGCAGGTGTGGAGAGAAAATGATTATTTTTCTCCAAAAAAAGTGCCACTCGCTCTTCAGCAGCCTGAATACAAACATCGTGGCTGTAAATATGTATGAGAGAGAGCTGAGCTTCAGGGGGAAGCCCCTTCCTGGGGAGGGTCTGTTGGGATATTTTACAGGTACTTATGGAAGGTGGAGGATTTGAAGCCATAATAAGCAACTTTTCTGCATTAAAATGTCTAAAAACAACTCGACCTGTGTTCTATATGTTGTTGAGTCGTGTTCGTACATTATCACAAATTTTTCCGTGGAGGATTGAGGGCGTGGCCTCTCTGAGTGACGGGTGGGTGAGCGTATGTTTGTCACAGAAAGTCTCAGCTCCACACACGTCCCTCCTCTTTGCCCATGATTGGATTAGCTGGGAATTAGGGGGCGGAGTCAGGCACTGCCAAGATGGCGACGGTGGAGCAGCTCACTCTGAGCTTCAAAAACCTCTGGGTGACGTCACAGAGGCGACGTCCTTCTTTATTTACGGTCTCTGGTTTTATCCCGTTAGCTGACAGGTGGAGGTGGGAGGGTCGTCTGCTCACACCTGTCCACCTGGGCGGGGCTTCCAGGAGGAATAAAGGTCTCCCTCAGCCTCCCTTCCTCCGTGTGGTTTGCATCATCATCAAGTGCATCACACCATATTTTTACCCATCCACACGTTTAACATGACTCATTCCTCTCCCACGTTGTTTAGTTGTATGATTGTTAATTTGAGAGGAGAGTACATCAGGGTTTTATTAGTCCTGGTTCAGGGCTGTGCTCTACCGGGTGCCGGGCCACTGATGAGCTGCAATCTTCCAGCGCTGCGAGGCCTAATTTACCCCACAGTCTCCAGTGAGCGCGATAAACTCACAGCACAGTTAATATTGTTCCTGCACCTCCAAGGATCCAAACATAATTCAGGCCAAGAAGCTTTCGCACGATCCATTTAATTAAAAAGCATCTTTTATTAGTTACTGCAATGCCGGTCATCACTGCAACGTGTCTTTGATGACTCACTAAGTTTATTTTCATTTCATCCAGTCCCACCGGACGTTTAAAAGTGACGTGCTCTCGTTTTAAAACATAAAGCAGCACAGACCTGACGTGTCTGCCGGCAGAGGCCTCGTCTGTGCAGCCGCTGAGGGATTAAACTGAATAATGCCGCTGATCAAATGACATAAAAGCTGCTTGTGACTTCAATCACATCATTTCTAAAGAGATCTTAGGTAGCTCACATGAAAGGACTCGGGGAGAGAGAGGAATCAAGAGGTGGGCAGGGCGGTGTAGCTGTGAATGAAGTGGCTTAGGGCAAATTAATTTTACCCGTCTTCTTCTTCTTCTTCTGGGGTGGCACAGTGAGTCAGTGTTAAAGAGCACAGGAGGGAAGCAGGAGAGACGGGGACAGTTATTATCAGACAAGACGCCCAGAGTCCTGACAGTCCTCCTCACTCACGTCCACACACGTTACGACAGCGTGTCACTTCACATCAGTGAGATTCGGAGCTTGTAAAGTGCCGTTCACTAATAATTTGTTGTTGTAAATCAAACTTAAAAATAAAATCAGCATGAGAGGCTCGGGTGTCTGCATTATTTAAAGAAGTTATGATGATTAATTTCATCATAATCAGGGAAGTCCTCGTCTCCCGTACAGTATCAGGGTCGACCTATGGGCTTGGTTTTTACAGCATGTGACAGAGTGGAGCTTCTTCCTTCACTAACAATCTTTGGCAGAGTACAGACAGGTTCTGTCCTCGTCTTTGTCTGGACATTTCTCACAGAATTAACATTAATTAGCGACTGATGTGAGAGACGAGCCCGCAGGTCGTCTGAGCAGCAGGTTGTTATGACATCACAGTCAGGTTTTGTTGCTAGGCGACATCTAGTGGTCGTAGTGATGCCTGTGTTGTTTCTATTATCCATGACTGTTTGCTGTTATTATGGTAACCATGACAACCAAGGTCTCTATTTCAGGAGACCCTCCTCCGGGTCGTACCAGAGGGTTGGCGGTTGTTCAGTTGTCTGTCGTTTTAACTCGGCGCTGGATGAACCGGAGAAGCTGCTGACCTGAAGCTTTCCTACACGGACATTAACATGTGTCCATGTGTTTCACCTGTCCAGGTGTCGGCACAGAGGTGACCACAGGTGAGACACACTCATTCTCACCCTCATGAATCTGATTCAGACACAGAGCAAAGATTTTGATTCTGATCCAATAAAATATGATCAGATCACAAACCATCCAGGATCTGAATTAACTGGGTTTTGTTGTTGTTGATGATAATTTACTGACCTGCTGACTTTATCCCCTCACAACACACACACACACACACACACACACACACACACACACACACACACAGCTTTGCACAGCAACAGAGCAATAAGTGTGTCCTGTTACAGAAGACGGCAGAGATCAGCAGCTGAAGGTCACAGCCGCTGAACCTTCACGTCTCCCTCTGGTGCCGTGTTGAATCTTGATTCCTCGGACTGTCGGCGGTGAATCACAACACCTGTGAACGCAGGTAGACCCGTCCACAGAGGGGGGCTGTGTGACAGTGAACGCCTCGTCTGATGTTCCTCCCCTGAGCTAATTCCCAGGGTCAGAACCCGGAGTTTCATTACAGCACAGATGAGAACCAGAGGAAGATGTACAATCCTCCCGTTCTGTAACTCTGCCTCCATCTCCAATCATCTATTTTTCTTCTTTCTCCTCCTCATCGCTCTCTCTCTCTCTCTCTCTCTCTCTCAGCTCAGTTCATCTCAGAGATTTTCAAACTCATTATGGCAGAAAATTGCTCTGAGTCAGTCGCATGGACGCGGAGCTGCAATCCTCTCTTGTTTTATTTCACAGCGACTGAGCAACTGACACAGTTACTTCATCTCATTTGGGCGGCTGATCGCAACGGCTGGACGGACCTGAACGTTACAGGAGGAGGAGAAACTGCAGCCTCACACAGATGCTTTCATAACACACACACACACACACACACACACACACACACACACACACACACTTCCTGTAGAGGCTGGGAGTTGAAGCAGTCACTGTGTACAGGTTTGTGTTTAATTAGTTTTTATACAGCAGCTGCGACCTGAGTCCGTCTGACACAGGTGGGACACTGAGGGAAACTACAAGTTAACAGGAAGGAAGGAAGGACGGAAGGAAAAGGAACTGAAAATGAACATAAGTAAAGAAAAACAAGGAAAAGGAAAGGAAATGAGAGGAAAGGAAGTGTTTCTCGGCGAGGCCGGGTTGTTGGGTTCGTGACCTCGGTGTGTTCAGGTGCTGCTGACGAGCCAATCACTGAGCAGGAGAAAAAAACAGGTGTGATGTTGGTAAAAGTCAAGCAGCTGCAAAATCCTCAGAATCCATCATCGATAAATAAAGAGACTGAACACAAGACTGAGGTGATGAAGAGACGAGGAGGAGGAGGAGGAGAGGAGACAAGGAGAGGAGCAGAAAGGAGGAGAGATAAGGAGAGGAATCAAGGAAACGAGGAAGGGAGTCGAGGAAAGGAGATGAGATGAGGGGGGAGAGGTGAGGAGATGAGGAGCAGAGAGAAAAGAAGGAGGCAAGGAGAGGAGAGGAACACAGAAGGGAGGAGAGATGAGGAGAGGGAACAAGGAACCAGGAGGAGAGAAGGAAAGAAAACAAAAAGAGGGGAAGAAGAGATGAAAGGGACCAGACTGTTCATCATAACCTGCAGTGCACCTGCTCACAGGTGTTTCTGGGAAAAAGCACTCAGTTGCCAGGAAACAGAGCGACTGTAACGAGATGAAACAATAAGGGTGAATAATCTCAACACAGAGAGAGAGAGAGAGATCTATAATCCAGATGTTCTCCGTTCACAGCTGCTCCCTCAACAGCCACAGACAGGAGAACGCCACGGACGCTCAGGTGAAGTCACACTACCTGTGAACTTCTGAAAGCAGAGGTGGAACATGTGGCTGAGATCATCCTGATGTTTGATGATGTCTGTCTGACCTGCACCTGCAGGGTTTCACACACAGCTGCTACGTGATTGGCTGATTGGATGCTTGCATGAACGGCAGGTGTACAGGTGTTCCTAATAAAGTGCTCAGTACGTGCACAGGGTCATTGTGTTATTGGGTTATTGGGCTATTTCCTCATGCAGTAATGTAACAGCAGGATTTGAGGTTGAGCTGTTTTTATTCCTCCGCCCGGCGACAGTCAGAGCCGCCATTTTGTTTTCAGGTTGTCCTTCCGTCTCTTTCTCGTGGACGCGATGTCTCCGTAACACTGTGACGGACCTTCTTCAAATTATCCACAAACATTCACTACAACTTAAGGATGAACTGATTCGATTTTGGGGGTCAAAGGTCAAAGGTCGAGGTTACAGTGACCTCACAAAGCCATTACTCAAGAAATGGTTAACATTGTCTCTGACTCTGGGTAAACAGGGATGTGACCTGGAACTAGTCTGAGTGGCGGAGGGATACGGCCGCGAGGAGGTGACTCTATTTTGTATAAAACTGCGGCTAATGATCAGCTTCATTATTTATTAATCTGTTGATTATTTGCTTGTTTAATCAATGGATTGATTAATTGATTTGTTTGTAAAACTTCAGAAAACAGTGATAGATGTTGTCACAGTCACCCAGTGAGAGCCCCCCCCCCCCGGTCTGGAGGTTGGGGGGGGGCTCCTCAGCCTCCTGAGTATTTCCCAGATCCTGGTTACGGCCCTGCAGGACGCATCCCTGCCTGCGGTTCCTCTGAGCTCCTGATCCCGCGGGAACTGAACGGACCTTCTTCACTGACAGACGTTGAACAAAGCTCAGAAATAAAAGCTGCTCCGCCGCCTCCGGAGCGGCTTCACCGCGCAGCTGCTCGTTCCCGCCTGCGAACTGCACAGACCTCCGGTGCTGCACTGGTCGCTGTGTAGCGCTGCTTCCCCTGCAAACACACACACACACACACACACACACCACACACACACACACACACACACACACATTCACACACACATTCATGCATCTCTGTGCAGCGCTGAGCACCAGCACCAGACACAGGCACCGTCTCTGGACGCAGACACCACACGGACAGCCCGGACAGGTGAGTGCAGCTCTGCCTTCTGTCTCCGTACCGCGGCGGTGTAGTGTTGTGATGTGTTTGTTTGTTTGTTTATTTGTTTGTTTTGTTTACCAAAACGAGTCCCAGCCAGTTGATGTTACAGCTGTTTGACAGGCGACAGGAGCAGATGTCAGTGAGGCAGAGACAGACTCTGGATCAGATCCTCAGAGCGAGTCTGGACCAGATCAGTCGGACCAGCAGAGCCAACTTCGGACTGATTATTTAACCCAACAGCTGCAGAACATCTGGCTGCAGCGCGAAACATCCCGATTCACTGTTAACTTCATTAGATGATTGATGCAGAGGATTTAATGAACTGATCAATTGTTGTTTAATTGGTGCTGACAGGGAATTATTGGACAGTGAACGTGCAACAGTATCAGAGCAGAAAGCCAGTAAATATCACTTTGACAAAGACAGAATATTTTTATTATTATTATTATTTATGTGTGATGTTCAGGGTCACTAACAAAATATAGTTTTCTCTCACATACCTGGATTTTCTCTGAATTGCTGCAGAAAAGTAACACAACATAATGAATTCGTAGTTGTATACTGTTAGTACTTTAAAGCTCCTCCAGTGTAAAGGTGTGTGTCCATGTGTAGTGTGATTATAGATCAGCTCTAGCTTCTATATTAATACTGTGAAAGTATCAAAGCCTCAGTCCACAGAGAAATGCACACAGCCTGTATTCAGAAACTGAGCCTTAAAACCAGCCGTCAGGACTTCTGGAACTTTGTGATGTCACAACAAAGCAGTCACCAAGCCCCGCCCACCTGGACCCACCATCCAAACCTTGCAGGATTTGGTTTCTCTGAGTGTTTTTACCTGAAATCTGCTGTATTTTTATTGGATCACTCAGAAATCAGTCAGCCAATCAGAAGAGAGGCTCAGAGCCTCCTGTCTTCTGATTGGCTCACTGACGTGTTGGTGGTTGAGATGGTTTTTGGTTCTTAAAACCACAAATATATCTTCTTATGGGTCAACACTTCAGAATAAAACAGAAGAAGAAGAAAATATGGAGCTTTAAAGTATAAATATTTAAAATATAAATCTCTGGTTTGTTCAGAGAGAAGTGTGTCTCAAAAGTTCATTAATCAGATCTGTGTGTGTGTTCAGGAGGATGTTTAATCAGGCTAATCAGGGTTGCACTAAGGCATCTTGACTTATGAGCTAATATATAATAGGCCACGCCCACTTCGACAATCAATATGTCTACTTCAGATTTTGGTGGACACCCTCCTCTAGGGCGTGCACATTTAATCTGCTGTAATCCTGTCCATCTGGTTTTCAGCTACACATTTTTGGCCTTTGTGGCGCCCCTTAAGGGTCGAGTTTCATTAGACCTGTACCCAATCACAGCCTGAAGTTATGTACACAGGTTTATGATGATTGGACAAATCGTTAGTCAGTTCTGGCCATTTTCCCTGCTAAGCCCCGCCCCCTTGTGAAGTCTATTGGTCAATATCTTGAAAACTAAATGAGATGTCAACAAACTTTACGCACCTTTCACTGAGCTTGGTCCAGTGATGAGCTACAGATAATGTAGTATCAGTCAGTTCTACGGTTTTAGGAGGAAATGTCAAATTGTGTTTTTCTGCATTCAAAATGTTATTTAAGCAAAACTACAGTAGCATTACCAGCTAAATCTACAAAACAAAAATAAAAGTATGAATTATGCAGAAACACAGAGTGTACAGTTACTCATCCATTGTATGATTGGATATTATCACTTAATGTTGTAATTTGTGAGTATTCAGCCACTTAATACACAATTTAGTTTAATAATAAATCAATGGATCATATTTAATTGTTACAGGATTTTAATCTGAAGAGTCTTTTATAACTAAAGCTGTGAAATAAATGTAGTGGAAATGTCTTTAGTTACTTTCCACCATTGTTGACACAAGCCTTCAGTTTATGATTGTAATTATGATTATTATTATTTCATGGTTTTGTCATGGGGCCAAATGTTTCTGTTGAGGGGCCGGATTTGGCCCCCGGGCCGCTGTTTGCCCACCACCGCTGTACTGAGTTTAATGAGCTCCAATAATTTATGCTACAGTATATTCTGCTGACAGCTACTGTGAACAGATCAATAGCAGACAGCCTGTGTGTGTGTGTGTGTGTGTGTGTGTGTGTGTGTGTGTGTGTGTGTGTGTGTGTGTGTGTGTGTGTGTGTGTTTGCCTGAGAAACAAACAGATGTCACACCTCCCTGTGTAACTTCACATTCATTCAGCTCCATTCACTTCTTCATGATGACCTGCAGTAACCTCTGTGGTCTGGTGTGGTGTACGGCCACAGACTGTTTTCTTCTTCGTGGGTTTTAATCACAGTATGACTCGTATGAAGCAGATATCAGCTGTGTCCCTCGGAGGGCGTGGTCTACGGAGGTGTGGTCTGTCGTAGACTCCGTCAAGACCGAACTGAATTGAGGCGGGCAAGTCTACGGAGGACTTTCACTTTGCATCACCAGCTGTTCCCGCCCTTATTGTTGCATTGGCTCCTGTCGCCTAGCAACCTTGACAACACATAACTTTTTTTTTTTTTAAACAAAAACTTGAGGTTTTAAGGTTCATGGTCTTAACAGTTGTTGAACTGAGCTGAAACCAAGCATCAACCTCTGAGGCTGAAACATGAAGCATCAACACTGAAGAACCAGAAGCTGCAGTTCCTCTAACGACCACTAGAGTCTGGCTCCAACAGTGAGTCAGTCCCCATAGACTCCCTGTTAAAATGTCCAACTTAACAGCAGAAATAAACATGTTTACAGCCTGGTACAAAAACTGTTTTGGTCTCTATAGCTAATTTCCTCATTCATGACACCTGTTTATATAACTCACCTGTTTACATTTTATTAAGGACTACAGTTATGGAGGATTGAGGGTGTGGCCTCTTTGAGTGACAGGTGGGTGAGCGTATGCTCGTCACAAACCGGCACGCACCGAAGCCCCAGCTCCCCCTCCTCTTTGACCATTTTTGGATTAGCTGGGAGTTATGGGGCGGAGTCAGACACTGCCAAGATGGCAACAGTGGAGCAGCTCACTCTGAGCTTCAGAAACCTGTGGGTGACGTCACAGAGGCGACGTCCATCTTGATTTACAGTCTGTGTCTGAAACCCAATACCTACATTTAACAGTGTAATCCTCAGGCTCTCTGTCGCTTTCATCACCTGTGTGCAATGAATTGTGGGATTGATAGGATCCACCTGTTGGAACCTTCTTCTCCCGGGAAAAGAAAGATGCATTTGAAGGAGAACGGGAAAGTGTAGTGGCGTCGCTGTCGTCTGTGATCCTGATGCTGTCTGTGTTGAGTCTTGGTCTGTTTGTAGCTGGTGCCTGAACGTAGAGACGGTAACGTCACTGATCACCATGAGTTTTGTTCATGTCCCCCAGAGGACGTCTCCCGCTGACCCTGGCGTCTTCTGACTGACTGTTTGTGGTTTTTAGTGAAACGTCTCAGCAGCTGTTGGATGGACTTGAAATTCAAGTGTGTAATTTCCTTCTTTTCTAAACCCTCATTTCTCCAGCTCCTCACTTTTCTGGGGTCAGGTTGATTTACTTACTCAAGTCTCTCTGAACGTTTTTCTGCCACCAGGAGACGAGAGGAGATAAGAATCAGTTTAATTTCAGCTCCATTCAAACACTTTCTTAGTTGAATAAGGAGCAATTCAAGGCAGCGAGCCTGCAAATAAAGCACGCACGCACACACACACACACAACACACACAGACACACACACACACACACACACACACACCATTTCTTTACTTCTGGACTCCTGCTGCATCATGGGTAAATGTGATTGATGTGAGAGCTGATCGGAGTCCACGGTTCAGAGCAGATGTCGTCTGATGGGAGTTAAACGCACGGCGGATCTCTGAGGTGTGACTGTTTACCGCCACGCGGCGATTTTCCACCTCTCCCAGTTCACGGCCGACTGGTCTGAGTCGCGCCCGCTGGGCCACCAGCCGCTCCCTCGCCATGTGTGATCCTGTCATGCGAGGGATTCAATGATCCACAGAAAATAAATGCGAGGAAGCGGCAGAGGCCGAGCTCGCTGCTCTCAGATGAACGGATGAACATTACAGACTGTGAACATGAATCCAGATCTCCGACAGGATCCTGGTCTTCACAACGAGAGTTATCCAGATTAGATTCTGATGATTTCACGAGGTTTGATTTTTATTTTTAAAAGCTGGTTTAAAATTCATCTGGAGCTGTTGTCATAGCAACAAGTCCTTGTTGCAAGTCCCCAAACCTGTAAAAGTGCAGCTGCTGGATCATGACCCGAACGTGAGCCGATCTTCAGACACACGTCCTCAGATTCATAAAGACAGAGTTGATGTGATTCTGCTTTTAGGCTGTTGAGGAATCATCACCATCATTTATTTTATTAGACTTAAACATGATGAAAACATAAAACAAAAGTTAAAAACAAACAACCCAGATTTAGACACTGAACAGATTCAGATGATTAAAAGACAAGAGGAGCCCGAACATTAGGACGAGAATTTGTCGTTTAAATGAAATGAGTAACTCACTTCGCTGCTGTTTACAGATGCTTTTAGTTTAGTTTTTATAGCAGCGTGTGATTATCACGAGGTTTCTCTCACCTGCTCTGACCACATTCATGTTTACATGTGATCTGACAGTGACGAGAAGAGAGGAGGAGCAACACGTCGAACAGCAGGACAACAAGTCGCTGATCTGAGATCTGTTAAAGAGATGACAAACAACTTTTCACATTATCACTTCATCCATTATTCATATACAAGTATTGATCTGTGCAGCTTTTATTTTGAATGCTACTGAACAGGAAGTCTGCCACAGAGCTCCGAGTGGATCAGTATCAGGTGGAGGTGATGAGATTATAGATCAGCCACAGGTGTGTCAGTGTGTGTGAACAGGCTCGTGTTAATGTGTTCAGGAACTCATGACACTGAGGATAAAGACGTTTATTAAAACTCAGAGCAGCGACAGAAACGATATTAAAACTCAGCAGCTCAGACGTCATGATGTTCTGTGTGAGGAAGGTTCATCCATCGGTTTACAGAAAAGTAGAAATAAATAAATAAATGCAGAGATACAGAAATATATAAATGTAGAAATATAGGAATAGACATATAAACAAATCTTGAAATAAATAAATAAATAAATGTAGAAATAGATAAATGTAGACATGCATAAATAAATAATGGTAAAAATACAGGAATTGCATTCTTCATTACAAATTGTATAATTTTTGCATTTATTTCTGCATTTATTTATTTTTTTCTTATGTAATTTTTTGTTCTTCATATGAAACAAAATCAGGAGGAAATTCGTTGGGGACTATTTTCAGAGGCGGATTAATCCAGATTTGGTTCTGGAGTGTGTGTTTGAGGCAGCAGGACGGTGTGTGTGTGTGTGTGTGTGTGTGTGTGTGTGTGTGTGTGTGTGTAGAAACAGTGGAGCTCGGAGGAATCAGAGGATTTGATTCACACGCTTCTGGTCGGTGGATAAACTGTTGATCTGAGTTTGTTGTGACAAGACGTCTCTAAATGTACGTTGTTATTTGTCATATTTACATTCACTGATTGTGGCTTCAGAGCTTTAGCGCCACAAACACAATACAGCAGCAGCAGCAGCCGTCCTCAGCTCTGTTGTGTCACGGGGAGGAGAGACTGTGGTCTGACATCCATTCTTACTGTCTGTGCTGCTGGGCTCATTAGTTCTGCAGCTCATTAAACATTGTCTTCAACAGCTGCTACACATCTGTCCAGGTGAACGTCACCTGTAATGTAACACAGCCTCTCAGTTTACTGTTTCATTGAGATCGACGTCTTTTGGCTCGATGATGTAAGCGGCGGTCGAACCTCCTCATTTGTTTTCATCCACGTGATGCGTTCACTGACTCCGCCACACTGTTTAGTTCAGTTTCTTGAAGGCGGCTCTGAAACAAAAAGTTCCTCCGCCAACATCAGAAGAATTTAGAGATCAGGTTTATTAAGCTTCAGAGGAGCTGCGGTGCAAAGGCCGAGTAATTAAAGAGCGAGGAGACTGTTTAAACACTGATTACACGGGGAGACGTGTCAGCATCTGTCATCCAACGCCGCTTCACAGTAATTATCCAGGGACCCGCTGCGCTACATCTACAACCTGCGTCCTGTGATGTGTGACGAGAGAGAAGTTCCTCTCATGTTCGCTTTGACACGTGACTAATCCAAACTAAACCTTTTCTCCGGACCAACTTATTAACACGAAAAGAGTTCTGCAGTCGAGTGAAACAGGAAGCTGCCGACATTAATCATGCTCGTCCAGCTGAGGCTGATGGGAAATGTTGTTAGTTTTGCCAACAACTCCTCCAACCATCAACCTCTGACACCACCCATGGGAGCGTCTCCTGAAATAGATGAACATTATTTGACATTTTCTTCGACTGACCGGAGTCTCGAGGTCCGGTCTCTCGTCGGTTCTGGTCCGCTGTGTGGAGGTAACCCTCCGTCCTGTGTGCTGGACGTGGGTCTGCAGAGATGTGATGACAGCTGGATCCAGCTGTTGATCCGGTCACCTGCTCACCTCTCTAACAGATCATACAGCTCCAGCTGATCGTCCCCAGGCTGAGTGATGAACAGGTGTAATAAACATCGTTGCACTGAGTCCAGCGAGGCGTTTTCATAACTGCAGCCATTAGGTTTTCAAAGGGTAACCATTTTACCCGACCGAGATGATGAGGGAGCGTTTAATCTGGATGAAAGAGATACACAGGAAGCAGATTCATGAACGGCTTTCAGGTGGACGTGCAGATATTTTATTGAAATCTTTATTTAATCTCATTGAGATGAAACACAGACTCAGAGACACGAGCAACAACGAAGACAACAGGTGGTTCGTTCGATGGTTGTTGAGGTTGGAAAAACACGTCGATTCAAACTCATTCACACACATGAAAGTTTCTCCCTGACTGTGGAGCGTTCGCAGGTGAGCTGTGTGAGCCGGATCGATAGAGGAGGACACGTCTGCAGCTCGATTAGCACTGATCTTTAAGTCCCGGGGGACGAGGCTGAATATGTCCGTCACAGGGCTGAGATCAATAACTGCCTCGAACATCTGAAAAGGTAAAAAGAAAGCTGGAGGCAGGACCAACACATCTGGCTGTGAGTGACCTCATCTTAAACGATTCTCAAAGGCTGCGACTGATGATTAGTGATTTCTGATTATTTGTTTGGTCACAATCCGTCATTAATCTCATCAAATGATTTGACTACATTTACTGAAATGTAAGAGAAGCAGCAACGAAGAACCTGCAACCATCAAATACTCAAATATAAGTTAGAAAGATTATTTAACTAATCTTTAACTATTTAACTAATAGCTGCCTATTACTTTTCTGTTGAATAACTAATCGATTAATCAGCTAATTGTTGGTTTCAGAAACGTTAGCTTTACTTACAGAAATGGAACTACAACTTTAAAACTAAAGTCCCATTTCTCAACTTTACAGTTTTTTCAGCCGCTGAGCTGCTGCATTCCTACGCACAAGCGAACCTACAGAGCGCGCTGCATTACGCCGCTCTCTGATTCGCTCCTACGCTGCGGCGGCGGCGTAATGCAGCACACCAAAGGAAAGAGCTGTTTTCACAGGAAGATAAAGAGCTGAAAATATTCTACATGAAGCTTCATCTGAAACAGGTTTTTTCTGGTGGCCCCGCCCACAGCAACACGTCACTCTGCCAGTGCTCCCAGTCGGCTCTCTTAACTGGGAGCGCACTCATCACAGTCTACTGCAGGTAATGTACCGACTGTGTACGACCACCTCACACAACGCCACGTCAAAAAAACCCAACTATCCCTTTAATTTTGACAGTCGGTGATAACGAGTCTGTCAACATCCCTCTTCTCTCGTTCACATCACAGAGAGAATCTGAGAGATTATAGTAAGTGTCAGTAAAATCAACCTGAAATTATAAATGTATTTACAGCTTTTGAATGAAACAGACAAACAGCCCAGTTCCTCTTTAGTTTCTGACGCTTTAAAAGCTTCATCAAGATTAAATGAATCCATAATGAAAACCGCCATCAGCTGCAGCTCTTTACGTTCTGTCTGTGGCTGAAGGGAAACATGTGACTTGCTCAGATAGGAAGACGTGAAGAGCCTGTTCAGTAGAACTGAGCGTCCGTCACTGATGGTCAACAACCAAAATAGCATCACATTGGTTCGTGTCAAGGCTGCACCGTTGTGATGTGGACTGACAAGTGGGAGGTTATGCATTTAATTAAGCCTAAAGGGAAGGACATGACAAATTAGATTGTGTGTTTGTGTGCTGAGCGACCTCAGTGTGTTTGTTGGAACGATGAATTCTCAACATTCAATTAAAAACCTTTTGCACAAATGTGTCGATTAAAATCCAGGACGTGACGAAAAGGATTCACCGTGAGGTCACGACGACCTTCAGGCCATGATCAACACGTGAGAGAAAAAAAATCAGATTTTACAGGCGGCGTCATAAAACGTAACATCACGAGGCAAACGCCATAAATATATGTGACAGCTACAGCAGCCTTGAGGTGAAAGAGCTGCTGCAAATAAAGGAGGTAAATCTGATCTATTAGTTTCTGCTCAGTCTGACTCTGATGTCTCTGATTGAGTGTAATCATACACTGAAAACAAGCATGTAATTAGCTATAAACGACCCTCCAGTCAGTCCTGCTCTGCGGTGCGTCCCAGGTCTGGTCCCTCCTCGGTCAGGGTCTACATGGTGCCCTCTTTGGGGAGTGGGACTGCTCTGTTTTCCTCCCACACTCTAAACCTAAACTCCCCCGAGGGTTGATGTAAATGTGTCTGTCTGGATGTGTCTGCTGTTGACTGACTGACTGTCTCTCCGGGGGTTTCCCGCCGCCGTCTGCTCAGAGCCGGACTCCACCACAAAAACAGCAGCACTTAAAGCTGCATGCTAATCATGCTAGCAGCTCAGGGCGCTATGACGACACATGTGGTCCAAACTGAAATCCTGTATTTTTAGTGGAATGTCCCGACGACTGTTGGATGGTAGTGGCAGGTAGTTTGGTTCAGATCAGGATCCCCTGAGGATCGATCCTTACAACTGTGACGATCCTGTGATGTTTCATGTAGCGCCACCTTTAGGTTCACACAAGGAGTTCTGATTGAAATATCTCAACAGCTGTTGGATGGATTATCATGAAACGTGGTTCAGACGTTCACGGTCCCCTCAGGATGAACCGTGATAACTCTGCTGACCCTCTGACTGTTCCTCCATCATCAGGTCACATTTTAATTTGTCTAATACTTTGGTTTATGAGCAAATACCTGCAGAACTAACAACATTCCCATCAGCCTCGGCTGGACTTTGAGTTTAGTGCTAATGCTAACGTGCTAACCTGAGACGGTGAACATGGTAAACCTGACAAACATTAGCATCCTTCAGAGGCTGCCACTGAAGACAGACTGCATCACAGCGGCGCGACTGTTCTCTCCCTCAAATACGTCTCCTTCATATCCCAAGATTCATTGCGTGCCGATGATGAAAGCGAACAACACCAACAGAGAACCTGAGGATTACACTGTTAAATGCCAGTGTCGTGTTTCAGCTCAGCGGCTAACGCTTTAACTGTTGAAACCAAGAGACTTAAAACTTCAAGGTTTTGTTAAAAAAAACGTTAAGTGTTGTCAAGGTTGCTAGGCGACAGGAAGCCACACCTTGAGACGTAACGGTAAGGGCGAGAACAGCTGGAAATCCTCCGTAGACCAGACCAGCTCATTTCGGTTCCTTCGCGGTCTACGAATTCTATTGTGCGCATGTTAGCATGCTAATATTAGCATTTAGCTCAAAGTGCCATTGTGCCTTCACTCAGCTGCTAGCCCATGACCACGATCTCTCCCAACCATAACCCACTACTCAAACCTTAATCACGTAATACACCAATTTTGCATCATACTCCTATTTCACATTACCCACAATGCAACTGGACTTCTGACAGTTTGGTGTTAGACTGGGGTGTGTTAGCATTGTGTGTGTTGTTAGCAGCAGCTAATGTCGTAGCCCGGAGCCTCTGTCGTGCAGCAGTGGCGTGGAGGTGGAGAGAACACAACCCTGGTGAGGGCGAGACAACGATCATGTTTATGGGAATTAAACTGGTTTGTGTTGGAAGGTGAACGCAAAGTCAAACATCGTCGTCAACGTCTATCCTCCGCGACCTCCACACACTCTCCTGCACTGACACTGAACGCTGACGTAGATGCCGAGTGCAGAGCGTCTCGGTATGAACGTGAATCCTGGAGATCCTGGACTGAGGAAGAAGAAACTCTGACTGATGCAGCGGTTTGGTTTTTCTGTCTTCACCCTGCGATCACACGTGAAATAAAAAAGTGCCTCCGGTCTTGAAGCACACCGTCATTCAGCAGCGACGGAGACAGACACAAGCTTCTGTTCTTCCTGAGTGTGGGAGGTGCGTTCTTCTAATTCATGCACTCCTCTCCTCTCTGCATAAGGAGGGAAGGAGGTGAGCAGGAGCGAATGGCAGAGGCCGAGCGTCACTCCTGTTTGGTGTTTGTGCAGCAGAGTAAATACACGTCTTTCTCAATCTGCCTCTCTCTCTCTCTCTCTCTCTCTCTCTCTGGTCGTGCGGGCTTATCATGCACATCGCTCATCAATAAACATGTGGGTTATAAATATGGAACGTCTGCATCAGGTCTGTGTTTGTGTAACTGTTTCCCTCTCGTCTGTCTTTCACGTGTTTTCACACACTGTTATTTACCTACAGCTCCGACTTAATATTCTGTAAATTAACTGCGGAGACGAGGACCACAGACAATATCAGAGTCTTAGAGAGGATTACTTTGTTCTCCTCCTTTATCTCCCTCTCCCTCCGACACCCCCGTCTGTCTTCCTTTATATGTTGTGATACAGTAAATATCAGAATAGGATTATAACACGGAGCAAAGGGCACATGAGGGGCTGCCCCCCCCCCCCCCGGCAAGACCAGCTAGTCTGCCTGGCTTCAGTCCGAGATGGACCCGCCATCTGGTGGATGAATGGCTGAGCAGACCCCCCCCCCCCCCATGCCAGTGCTCCTGGCATTAACACACTCCCTTCGTTGGGGCTCTGGAAGATCTGTCGAAGATTTCGGTGGGTTTACGCCTCGAGGATAAAGCCTGACGTGAAAGATCAAGGCTATTACCTCACCGTGAGGTCTCTGTGTGCGAGCTGATAACTCGATACGTTGGTGGAAGCTTCATTAATCATCACGCCCCCTCCCTGCTGTAACCGGGAGGACGGCGGCCTTCGTTTATCACGGCGTCATGGCAACTAACGTTAAATGGAGCGCAGAGATGATGATTAGAGGCTGATCTGATTTATGAAAGTTTGCAGAAATGTGCAGAAACAATGTCCAACATGAAAGGTGTGTGTTCTCAGAGGATCCCAGAGATTCTTCTTCTTCTTCTTCTTCCAGATCCATTTTCATGCTAATTCTGTTTATCTCTCCGCTGTTGGTGGAGCTGAGCACAGATTAGCACCTTGCAGCTGCCTTTAGCGATGTAGCGCTCACCCTTACAATCCTCTTCCACACAAAACAAAACTATAATCACACTATTATTACTATATTAAAGCAGCTTTGTGTTTTTGCTCATTTGCAGACGCTTTTGTAATGAAAGCATCAGAGCAATTGGATTGAGAGGCTTCAGCATCTGTATCTGCATCTGTCACCAGTGCAGGGATCTGAACGTGGACGTGAAATTAATCTGTCGGTGAGATCGAGACCGGCTCCATTAAAAAAAAAATAAAAAAACGCTTCTTTTCCAGGGATTAACATCACAGACTAATTTTAAAAGCAGATCTGGGCTGCCAACAGACCTTATTTAGATAAGACGCTGACTGGAGGAAACTTTGAAGTAGCATCACAGGAGGTGGGGATTGTTGAAACCAGAGAGGATGAGGTTGTTGACGAGTATCTTGTTTGATCTCCGGCAGCCTGTCTCCTGCTGTGTGGGATTGCATAAGACAAGAAAAAGGAGAGAGAGATAATGTGCATTTGTGTTTGTGTGTGTGTGTGCTTGTTGAAGAAATTAGGTTGTGTATACTCCCACGGTTTCTGCACGGCGTCCAGATTGCCGTCACCGGTGACTGATGGAGATGTTTTCGACCTGTGCAAACTGCCATCCATGCATTTTTCCATCTGTCACCCAGGATTGCATCTTGTAAAACTGTAATGAGGCTTAATAATTTGAGCAGATCTCGACATAGAAACATTATCAAAACGTGGCTCAATCATTCATGGGAAGGTGCAGCTCTGCGCTCGTTCTGTGTCTCGGGAACATGGCGTCTGTCCGGCGACAGTCGGATTCAATCAGAGGGAAGAAGTGTGAATGTGCCATCTGCATCACAGACAAGCACATGAACACTGATTCTCCTCGTTCTTTGTGCAATCTCGTCCTTGACTTCGTCCTCTTCTTCTGTTTTCTTTCCCTCTCTCACCCCTCCCAGCTCCGTCTTCTTTGTGTGAAGTTATGCTGCTAAGACACTTTAAATCCTAACAGACGTTAAAACCTTGAGGAATCGTTTCACCCAACGCTGACCGGCCGCTCGTCTACACTGTCCTCCTGCTGTGATATGAAGACTAACTGCAGTCCATGTGTCCACACACAATATGAGCAGAACTCAAAGACACAGAGGCAAAACTAAAGGATCATGGGAATCATTAGGTATCTGCCAAAGGTTCATTGAAACCATCAGGACGTGACCTGAGTCTCTGACCACCTCAACATAAAGTAAACCACCATGTGGTCTAATCCAACAACGGATTAAATAGCACTAGTATCTGGCTGCCCCAGTTCCACGTTCAGAAAACACTGAGGTTATTTATATCTCTGCAGCCTGAACACTCACCAGCCACCGAACATTATTACATCGCCCTCGTCTTGGTCTCTCCTCGGCGAAGGAGGCGGCAGGTCGTTAGACGCTCTCGGCCTCGAGACGAAACCCGTAACTCAGGAAAATCTCCCGCAGATTCAACGAGATCACGACGAGTTTGAGAGGATCCCGGTGAAATTACATTCATGACCCTGAAGTCAAACCAAACCGTAGTTTAGCTAAAAACAAACTTGGCACAGAGGGCGTCAGTGTTTCCAACTTTCTCTCTGGAGGTGGCCACTTCTCAGACTTTTACTTTTTCTTAAAACATAACGACAAACATGTATAAGATGATGTAGTAGACGGGTTTCAACATGCAGCATATTGGGGAAATAGTGCAGCAAGCCAGAAAAAGAAAAGTGCATAAATGTGATTTATCAATAATGTGCAAACGTATCGATGACATTTTGAAGTTATTCTGATGTGTTGTTGTTGAGAAGAGTCAAGGAGTGGAGATTAGACCACTTCCTGTTCACATCTTAACTCGTCTCTCTCCAGTAAAATACACCAGTATTTCACTGTGAAATGGTTTTTTTATACCAAAATACTTCATCTTTTGTAGCTAGTAACAACAGTATTTTTTTAATAATAATTATATAATATTTAAGAATAATTAGTTTCTCAGTATATTCATTTTTCTAAAACGATGCCATGATTGATTTAATTAATGAAGTACAACAAACACTACAGTTAAATGACTAAGCACACTTCACATTTGTGTTTTTAATTGATTAATAAGGGAAATATTCATGTGATTTCATTTTATATTTTGCTCATATACAGTACATACAGAGTATTGTGGGTAAAATGTGAACTGTTTGTTTGTTTGTTTGTTTGTTTGTTTATTGTTTATTGTTTGCTGATGGTCAGAATATAAAGACTCTGATCTAAAGTTGTTGGAGACAAAGAGACAAAACACAATAAACAAAGTTAAAGATGTTTTGGCCACGTTTAGTGGAAATCTGGTGTTTGTGTCATTGATGTAGGTGTATAAAATGTAGTTTATATTATATATATTATATATTTCTTTTGGGAAATCCAAATAAAATCTTTTAAAAAACTACAGAAAAACAATTCAGACTCAGTTTAGAGGAGAAAGACTGTCAGGCTGCTAAAGGTGAAACATCAAACATCATGATACATGAAGAATAAAAAATAAGGTGAAAGAAAGTGAAGTTTAGTTTCTTAAAAACAAAGTGTTTACGTCTTTATTCAGTAACTTCTTCCCTTCTTCCCTTATTTACCAGTATCAGTAACCTCTGAGTATTTCAGTGCATGAACAGAATCCTGTAAGAGCTGCAGCTGTGTCGGTTCAGGTGAAGTCAGGTGAGGTCATGTGAAGTCAGGTGAGGTCATGTGAAGTCAGGTGAGGCTGTGTTGCCATATAGATAAAAAAGATAAAATGCAAAAGGGAACAAAGCCCCACCCCCCCACCCCCCTCCTCCACGTCTGTACACATTCATGTCATCTACTACATCTTAATGACCTCAATGAAAACAAATTAAAATCAAGTAGAAATTCAAAAAATATGCTGCACTGGCCGATGTACGAGTTATTCTGTTACATAAGAACAACATTACCTAATATGGAGTTTTCATGCAGGAAAACTAATTGATGTTTTCTGGCTCTGTAGGAAAAAGCTAAATGTGCTCCAACATTCTTGACAGCTGTTTTCAACTAATTTGTCGGATCAGTGCTTTTGTGTTTGTTACAGCTTCCCAGTCAAAATACAGTCCTCACATCTGGAAACTGTATGTTAAAGCTCCTCCAGTGTAAAGGTCTGTGTCCATGTGTAGTGTGATTATAGATCAGCTCTAGCTTCTATATTAATACTGTGAAAGTATCAAAGCCTCAGTCCACAGAGAAATGCACACAGCCTGTATTCAGAAACTGAGCCTTAAAACCAGCCGTCAGGACTTCTGGAACTTTGTGATGTCACAACAAAGCAGTCACCAAGCCCCGCCCACCTGGACCCACCATCCAAACCTTGCAGGATTTGGTTTCTCTGAGTGTTTTTACCTGAAATCTGCTTTATTTTTATTGGATCACTCAGAAAACAGTCAGCCAATCAGAAGAGAGGCTCAGAGCCTCCTCTCTTCTGATTGGCTCACTGACCTGTTGTTACTAGAGCTCCAGAGAGAAGCCTGAGAGAGGAGATGTAAAACTACACTGAGATGGTTTTTATATTCTGATGGATCAACACTTCAAATAAAACACAGAAGAAGAGGAAAATATGGAGCTTTAATTCATTTTTAAGCTGTTATTAGTGTCATGGTTTGAATCAATAGACCTTTGATGATGAAGCCAAAGCTGGGGTCGTTTTCACAAAACCTCCAGAAACCCAATGTGAAGAGGATTAACTGCAGGGACAGAGGTGGGCAGTGACACGTTCACTGTGCTCCTCAGTTATTCAACAATCAGGAAAAGACAGAAGTGTTGTGTAACAGATGTGGACAAACAGCAGGACGGAGCCAAAGGAGAAAAGCCACCCCAGGAGGGGGGGGGGGGGGGGGGGGGCACCAGAAAGCCGAAGGGGAGGCTAAAATAGACATATTGATCTCATCTCCTCAGATCTGTCCAGAATAAACCTCCAGAAAGCCACTGAGACTTCAGGCTTCATATCTGACCTCGGCTCCTCAGTGTGAACCCGAAGGGGAAAGATACAAACATTATTTTTTTTACCTGTTATCTGGCAGCAGCTTGAGTCTCCTCAGGTATATTATCACACACAGGTGTTGACTGTCCCACCGTGATGGGACTCTCTCTGCCCCGGGTGAACACAACGTTTAATTCCAGGTCACAGCTCGTTGGATTTAAACGTTGGTTTCATCCCTGAGAAAGATGTATCTGCTAAAATACAAACACAAGGTGACACCGAAGCCGTCATGGCGTTACCGCGGAGACACTTTCTGTTAATCAGTCACATTTTTTTTAACTTACTTGAGAGTTATTTTGTGGAGCTGGAGCTTGTTGTGCTTCTGTGTATCGATGATTGTTTTATTCCACGCCCCCGGACAGAAACCTGTCAGCTGGTCGCTGTAAACACGCTGCGTTCACTGGTGAGACACGATGTCGTCCACGGCAACTGGGTCGACCTCGTCAACAAAACGCTCTCGGCTGCAGCCGCTCAGGAGAGAACTCTCTGGTTCTTGTTGTGTTTCTGCAGAATGACCTAAAGCTGACGACAAGACAGAACCTGCACACGGGTCGTTCTCTTGTGGCAGATTTACTGAGGCGTTAAACATCTTGGCGACTTCACTGTCGGGTGAATGTGGTCACAGGTGTCACTGGTTTGTGTTGTTGAGCGCTTTAACGCCCGACAGGTGAACAGAGGTCGCAGATCATCAGTAATAAACACAGTCAGGAGAGGCAAACCAGGCAGATGTGTGGGGCCCCCCGAGGAGGAAAGGGGCCCCCAGTGGCCCCTCACATTGAGACTTTTTGTAATGATAACTATAAACCCCCTTAAACCTCCCATTAAGACACAATACAGTACAAAACCTCCCTGACTGTGTGGTGTAGCTAGCTTCTAGCAATAGCCTGCATGTGAGGCGTTCAGGGAACATCGGCAAATTGTACTATTTAACTTAGCCTTTGTTGAGGAGACATCGGTGAATTGTAGCATCTAATTCTACATGCATGTGAGACATTTAGGGGACATCTGGACATTTGGCTGCATGTAAGGTTGGTGTAGGGATGTGGGGGGGGGGGGGGGGGGACTTCTTTGCCTTGGATCCCCCAGAGTCTAGGATCTCCACTGCTCCCACTCCCTTTTTAATACCAGTGAGGAGAACAAAGAGAGATGAGTCTTATTGGTTTAGTAATCCATAACAGATTCATATTAATAATAATATCTGGAGGCGCTCCAGATCCTCATGCTGTGAAAATCACACTAACACATTCGCACAGGAATATAATAATATAATAATAACCAGTAATTATATGAAATCTGAACAAAGACAATTCCCAGTATGGATAAAAAAGACAATTACATAATGCTCTCACCTATATCATTCCGCTGTATCGTGTTCATACATGTAAACAATAATTATGTGCAGACATTACATAAGGCAGTTATATAATGATGTTTTCTTATGCAAACTATTTGCACAGACATTTTCAACAGGCGTGAATCTGTGAGCGCGCTCGTGCGGGAGAGACAGAGCGGGAGGTGGCGAGCGTTTGGATGAGTGTCATCACAGGCGGGCGGGTGGCGAGAGTGAGTCAGTGCGTCTGTGCAGTGACACCTGTGAGCGTGGCTCACTCTCTGGCAGCCCGGCCCCTCGGGGGCCCGCGGAGGCCGTCAGAGGGACGGAGTGTGTGTGTGTGAGTGTGTGTGTGTGTGTGTGTGTGTGAGTGTGTGTGTGTGTGTGTGTGTGGGGCTAATTTTGAGTGAGGATTTGATGAACGTTGTAATCAGTGGATGGGAGCGGCTGGCTGTTAATAAGCCAACAGTATTTTAATTAAACAGTTCAGTCGCAGCTGAAAGGGACTTTGCCTCGGGGAGGAAACACGTCACGTGTCAGAGGAGAGAGAGGGACACACACACACACGGGCTTCATATTTACATACATCTGTGTTTAGGTAATTATTTCTGTATGAGAAACGTGACATGTTATATGTTGACTTAATGCATGTGTGTGGTTTTATGCATAAAAGTGATTGTAGTTTGGTAATAAACTGTAATAATGGGAGTTTAACAGTGATATTATGACGTACCTGCCTTTACGGCTGGTTCAGGTAAATGATGAAGTTATTTACCGGCTCTCTGTGGGCTCTTATATGATCATGGTTTCATCTGTTGCCATTAAACTCACCAACGCTCCATGTTTAAGTCTTTTCTTTAAACTTTCTAGTTGTAATATCTGTCGTCTAAAAACTTCTACAGTGTTCAGGCCTCACATGTCCCACTGTGAATACAAACACTTGAACTAACCACAGGCATTCAACTGTCCAGCTGTTTTTACAGACGTGAAAAAAATGGTAAATGGACTTGATTTTATACAATTTCTAGTCTATTGACCACTCACAGAGCTTCACAATGTCTTTCATTCACCCATTCACACACACAAGTTCACACACACATTCACACACACATTCACACACACACACACACTGATGGCGCAGCATCAGGGGGAGTTAAGGGTTCAGTGTTTTGCTCAAGGACACGCTCTCTGAAGGAGCCTGGGATTGATTCAGGAGCCACAGACATTCAACTGTCCCACTGTTATTACAGACACCTGAACTAACCACAGACCCTCGTCTTACCTCTTCTGTTCAGCCGTGACATTTAGCCTGCAAACATCTAGGGCTTATGGGAGATGGTGTTCATCACAGGCAGCTAAATATTGAATAAACAACGATATTAGTCTTTATCTGAACATACATCTTCAGTCATTAAGCATCAATTGTATTTTCACAGTTTTCTTCAGACCTTCAGTTTCTCTTTGAGTCTTTGAAGTAGATGGTCTCTCGGGCAGGTTTCAGGTTTGTTATTGAGGACGCAGCAGACACACACACACACACACACACTCTGTCTGGTCTCGTCTGTTTTCCCGCTGAACTGGTCTGCATCGTGTATCATTAAACCAACAGCGCTGCATGGTAATGATGGGTGTGTGTGTGTGTGTGTGTGTGTGTGTATGGATGGAGGGGTGGGAGTAACTGGAGGTGTTAATACCTCCAGTTCACTGCTCTCCGTCATTATTCTCACCTCTGGTGTTTTGTGTTTCGCAGGGAGAAAGTGACGTGCAGCTGATGCAGCAGGATGCTGAGGGAGAAGGAAAGAGAGGACAGCATCTATATTTGAGTCGCTCCTCTCCTCAGTCGCAGTCGTCCAACTCCCACAACACAACACTGAGTCCTGTGTTTCACCTGCAACCTGTCGTCCCTGTTTCCCGCCCGTCCTCTTCCTGTCGTCTCCGCTTTGATCCGTTTTATTCCAAGAAGTTCAACAGCAGCCTCTGGGCTCTGGTCCTGTTGAACCCTGACCCCTGACACACACCCCCCCCTCCACATCTCCCCCTCCCTCCCCTCTCCTCTTCCTCCTCTCCCTGCCATGTCCAACGACAGCAGCCTCCTCGGAGTCTGGGAGGCCTCCAATTGGGCAGACACCTCCCAATGCCCGCCCTCAGTGGGCGGGGCCACTTTCTTGATCGTGGCTTACAGCGCTGTAATTGCCATCGGGTTGCTAGGTAACGCCGGCCTGGTGTTCATCATCGCCCGGCAACAGGAGTTGCGCAACGTCACCAACATCCTGATCGCCAACCTGTCGTGCTCTGACATCCTGATGTGTGTGGTGTGTCTCCCTGTGACCGTCATATACACACTGATGGACCGCTGGGTGCTGGGAGAGGCCCTGTGTAAGGTGAGCACACCACACACACACACTCACACACACTCACACACACACACTCACACACACACATTCACACACACACACACTCACACTCACACTCACACACTCACACACACTCACACACACTCACACACACACACACACTCACACACACACACTCACATTATCACGTCATAGTGAAGTTGACCTTTGACCTTTGGGATATAAAATGTCATCACTTCATCATTTTATCTTTTTAGACGTTTGAGTTAAATTGTCATAATTAGTGAAAATGAATTTGTGAGTTATGGCCAAAAACATTTCCACAACCTGGCAACCCAGAGGTTATTGTTATTAACGAGTTATAGCTGATTTGTAAAGCATGAGGTGCTTGTGTTATTTACAAGACTATTGATATGTTGATTGACAAGGCGGCCGATCGGTTTGTGCAAACTTCACTTCAGTCTGCGTTTTAAAAAACAGACGCTTCTTTGTTTTTTACCTGTCCAGGTGACTCCCTTTGTTCAGTGCATGTCGGTGACCGTCTCCATCTTCTCCCTGGTGCTGATCGCTCTGGAGCGCCACCAGCTGATCCTCCATCCCACCGGCTGGTCCCCCGCTGCCGGACACTCCTACCTGGCGGTGGGGCTGACGTGGCTGGTCGCCTGCTTCATCTCGCTGCCCTTCCTCTCCTTCAACATCCTCACTAACGACCCCTTCCAGAACATCAGCCTGCCCGCCAACCCCTTCAGGTGAGGCGCAATATTTGGTGCACGGGTGCACAATCACACTGTCACGAGCCCGGGTCACATCCCCATTTAAAACGTGGCTAAATGAATCGTATGTATTTATGATGATGAGGCAGCTTGTGACATTTTAATGCTCATTTTGGTTTGAAATTTACATTTACATTTCTGCCTCTTAATGCAAATGCAAGGCCGTTTTTGTAGCTTTAGCTTTTTAGCTTAGCGGCGACACATGCATACAGACTACAGGTCTCTACAGACTACAGGGACTGAATCTGAACCTGACCTGAAAAAAAAGAAGCATAAATAAATTTGTGACCTTTGACCTCTGACCTTTAGCCACCAAATTCTGTTGAGTTCATCTTTGGGTCCCGGTGAATGTTTGTGCCAAATTTTGAAGTTGTCGGGGATGCGACAGACGGCTCTGGCTGTCGGAGGAAGAAAAGATCAATATTCAGAAACAATTAACGCTGAAGAAGAAAAATTAGAAATAAATGATTATTCAGTTGTTGTTTTTTTATTCTCAACACTACAAGATAATTTCCCTCCTCAGAAAAACACACCAACCTGAGCATGTGTGTGTTTATGCTAATTACATGTTCAGTGCATTATCCGCCTGATTTGAAGCTCCGCCCCTCTGGAGCCGCTGAGCACTCGGCTGAAAAACAATTAATTCGTTGTTTCCTCGTCGTCACGCCTCCGTCTTCCACACGCTGAAGGATCGCACTGGTATCTTTTTTGCACCTCGCTGCACCTGACTGGAAACATTTGCTCCTGTCACGCCGCGGTGCCTTCGGATGCCGTGGGAACGTTGACTTGAAAGCCGGCTGAACCACGTCTTTTAACTGGAGAAGCGACTGACTTTTTTATTCCTGGAATACATAACACTGCTGTTTTCATCTGTTAGAGATATTCAGACATACTCATTATGTAAATGTTCCTTACAGCTTCAATTCAGACATGACAGAGCCGTCGCTGATGAATATACAGTTCCTCTCATGTTTTAAACTCTGAAGAATCCTCTGCTCTGATTCATATTTAGTTCAACATGTTTTCACACATTTAACCGGGTCTGAAGTTCATCTCCTCTCACTTCCTGGTTGAGAAACCTGGATCAGGCCTTAAGCCCCGCCCACCACCTGCTGGCTCCAGGTGGACAGGTGACAGAGCAGAGAGCATCAAGATGGTGAGAGGAGGAAACATCAGAGAGACTCAGTCAGACCAAGACTCAGAGGAGGAGTCTGAGACCAGAACCAGAGACTAGCAGACGGGTCAGAACCGTTAGCGTAGTTAGCATCTTTCCTGAACGGTTAGCGTAGCTGGCAGGATTGGTTCCTCAGGTTTGTGACGTATGAAACCCTGAATCTGTTTTTATGAGAAATATATATAATATTTAGTTATAGCAGCTAGAGATGATCAGGACTACGTTGTCCAGATACAGTCTCGTCTCTTTTCCCGTACATCATCTCTCCTTGTCGTCCTTGTTGCAGGGACCACCTGATCTGCATGGAGCTGTGGCCCTCAGATAAGCATCGCCTCGCCTACACGACCTCGCTGCTGCTCTTCCAGTACTGCCTGCCTCTGCTGCTGGTGCTGCTCTGCTACCTCCGGATCTTCCTACGCCTGAGACGACGCAGGTCACACAGCCGCACTTCCTCTCCTTTTCCTGAAAGCCCACTTCCTTCGCATCACAAGCTTCTGCCATGCTTGTGTTTATTTACCAAGATGCTGTTTTTGAATGCTCTATTTATATATTCCTTTGTCATAATTGTGCCTTAGGTTGAGCATGATATTTGACAATAGGCCTCATGCTGTGTTGTGCAGGGACATGCTGGAGCGCAGCAGGAGGACCCGGGGAGCCCAGAGGATTAACGTCATGCTGTTGGCCATCGTCATCGCCTTCGCTCTGTGCTGGCTGCCGCTGAATGTCTTCAACACGCTGTTTGACTGGCACCACCAGGCGCTGCCCGACTGCCAGCACGACGCCGTCTTCTCCGCCTGCCACCTGACGGCGATGGCCTCCACCTGCATTAACCCCGTGGTGTACGGCTTCCTCAACAGCAACTTCCAGAGGGAGCTGAGGTCGACACTGCAGCGCTGCCAGTGCGGCAACCGGGCGGCGGAGAGCTACGAGAGCTTCCCTCTCTCCACCGTGGGCAGCGAGGGCATGACCAAAGCCACCTCCCTCAACAGGATGGGGTCGGTGTGCGTTCCCTCACCCAGACCTGAGATCAGCTCAGCGCTACCTGCAAAAACAATACCAGCTAACACCTAATGATGAGTGCTCCCAAACTCTAAGGAGGCGGATGATTCTGAGTGGTTAAAAGCTGGAACAAACATTTCACAAACAGCTGTCTGAAATCTCTGAGCAAGTCAAACACAACTTTACTTCATTACCGTAACTTTACTGACAGAGTGAGACGGCTCATTTCACCGGGGCTGAATGTTCAGGGACAGGAGAGGATGAGGACGTTCGCTGATGTAGCTTCAAGTCCAGAGTATGACGCAAAATCCAGTGAATGGACTCGGAGAGGAAGCGCAAAGAGAAAACACAGGAGCGGGTAGAATTGACCGTTTGCTAAGCCACGCCCACATTAGTTAACATCGTTTTGTTAATTTCCACATTTTTTTTTTTTTTTAAAAAAGAGCAGGACAGAGCTGCTAATGTTAGCTTAGCATTCAGATATGATAGCATTTAGGGTCGGTTCCCAAACCACCTGGGATTTGCTAACTCTTAGCCTTGGAAGTTTCGACAGTGGGTGGTAAGCTAGGCTTGCTAACATTTGCAGCTTACATAAAAGTAGATAGATACACAAATTAATTAATTCTTTACATTTTTGTTCTTGTATTTTTGGTTTTGAAAAAATACACGACCTTCCAAACTCTTCATTTGCAGAGTATTTCTTTAAATGAGATATTTGTAGGTTTTGCTAGTGCTACATAGCCAACCTTAGTATTAGCAGCTGTTTACTTACCAGTTTTAGCAAGAGCTGCAGCCCTTGTTGCCTTCACAATACAAGAGGTTATAATCCGTCGCGTACGAAGCAGCTACTTCCTCAAGGCAGCCTGGACGCTACAGTGACTCGGTATTGGAAAGTGACGAGACAGTCCGATCTCGCTGGGGCTAGCTGGTTAGCATGCTAGCTTCAGTAGAAGAAAAGAAGTGGGAGAAATAGAAGCAAAACAAAGACGGGAGACGGCCCTTGGTGAGTAAAGGAACAAAGTTTGAAGCTGAACTCACAACGTTTCTTCTAGACTGGTGAGTGAACAGCCGTTAATGCTAATGTTAGCTATGTAGCAATAGCAGAACTTAGCTGTTGGTGTTGGTGTGGGGGGGTTAGCAAAAGGTCAATTGTGAAAACTGAGTGAGACAAAGATAAAGAGGAAAACTCACTTATAAACTGACAACATGAAAGTATCTTCTACACAGTGGGAATGAAGACAGCTTGCAGACATACATGTGTTTTATATGTAACTTGCAAAGTGTAATTGATTTCATTATGATAGTGAACACTGTTGATAAGCATGCCTTAGTTAAAGTGTGGTAGAGATAATCTGCTTGACTCAAACACAGCAGAGGTAAACGAGACTGCTAAACATCAATGTAAAATAAAACTCATAAACTGTGAAGCTTTTCATTCTGAACCAATGGAAAAGATAATTGAGACACATGAAGGGATTCTCTGCTGTTTTCAGTGGCTGAATTACGCAATATCACACGTTATACAGTGAAGTGTTTGAGAGATGTAGTTATTATCGATGCCACTCAGCCTTATACTTTTTCTGAAGGAGACGAAACTTTGCAGGAGTGTTTAAAACACCGAGGTCTCGTTTTGTAGCAGCTGTCAGACCCAACACCAGGTTATGAACTGAAAAGCCACAGGAAACAGACCAAGAGACATTTCAACATATATATATTTTTTTTGTTTTCCATTTTCATCACAAATGTCAATTTAAGCTTTTCTGTTGTATCTTTCAATTTGAGGATTTATATTTGAGCTTTTCAGGGTTTTCATTTTGATTTTCCATATTTTAATTTACAGTTCACCGTATCAAAATGTCATTTGAACATACAAATTCTATTTTTAGTTTCCTTTTTCTTGTAATAACTAATTGTACCTGATAGTAGTGAAGTAGAACAATTATTTATTTTCCGTTTTCATGTTTAATTTTTCCATTTTACTTTTGGATAAAAAAATGATCCGCCATACGTTTGGAGGAAAATCTGGGACACTGGTCACAATCAGGGAGTGAATCTTTAACTACTGTAACAGTCTGTGAGTTTTGAGCATTTTCTTCTTTGTTGAATTCTCTGTCTAGTTGGTCAGTTCGTCGTGACCGTGTCATTAAAACAAGTGTGAAGAATGTAGTTTCCGTGTTGTCTAGTTCTGTGGTGCTCAATGAAAAGTGTCCAAACTGAAAAAGAACAATTTATCCATAAATAATCTTTAAGAAGTTTTACACCCACTTCCGACAAAACTTAATGAAATCTAAAAAATAAATAAATAAATCCATGAAAGGTTAGGCACAATAAAATATGTAAGGGTGTAGTATATATGAATTCACTATGAGCCCTGTGCCACTGTTCCAGATTTTGGGAGGTGGTCTCACTAGATCAGGGGTGTAGGCGAAGTGACGTGACGTGAAGTCTTCGACTCAAGCTCCGCCCATCAGCCTGGGAGACGACACCCTGGGTGAAGAAAGTCCACCGTGCACTCGCTGCTGCTCACAAAGCGTAATAATTCTGTGAGGTCACGCTTTCTTAAGGAAATCCAATTAAGTTTGTAAAAGCAGGGGGACAAAAATATCATTTTGAAGAGCGCGGGGGGGGGGGGGGGGGCGTCCTCCACGCCGTCCCTGGTGGAAATGACACCTTTGGAGTCAGAGCAGGAAATGTGCTGTATAGATATGAGTGGTTATTATTTCACAGCGTGAGTCCTCAGCACCGACCTCCCCCTCCACCGCCGCCGCCTCCTCCCTGCATGTGGCCGCACTATAGCAAACATAGGCTCTGATGTGTGGTTTCTGCCTGGAGCTCGTCTCTCCAGCTGTGTGAGCTGATGACAGAAGTCTCCTGAGGGCGGCGGCGGCAGATGGACGCCAGGCCTGACATACGGCTGCGTCTGGTCGGGCTCTGCAGGGTAATGATGGGATGAAAGAGCTGCTCTCCAGGTAATAGACTTATAAATGATCCATTTACAAGAAGAGGATCATCAGAGACTCAGTGGAAAAATACAGTGGGAAAGTGGTCTCTGACCTTTGACCCCCACTGCACTCAAGGTTCACTTACTGGACGCTTAAGGGCATCTGGCGGTTTTCATCAGGACATGGAATTTGCTCAGTAATCACCCATATGCAAATGTGATATATACTGTTTATGTATGTATGCTTACATTGTCACTATCTCTCCACCCACAGCCTGTTTATATATTGTTGTCAGGACGAAACACAAACGCCACATATTACCTTCCCGGTGTGTTTGTTGGATGTTTTACTTCCTGTCTTTGTCTAGTTTTTCCCGCTCTTGTGATGGTCTGCCCCGCCCTGATGTGTTTCACCTGTTCCCGACGCCTCCCTCGTGTATTTAAGCCTCAGTCTTTGTCGGCGCGGTTCCTCTGAGCTTCAGTCTGAGTTTCTGTCGTGTTTCCTACAGAGATCTGTGTTTTCCCTCGTGTCTCCTCCAGCCTCTGTTTCTCTTCCTGTTTTGTTACCTGAGTTTAGTTTCCTGTCTGTCTGTAAGAGTTTATTAAAGCACCTTCACTGCATCTTCCTGCTTTCATGTTTCTGCATTTGCGTCCTGAAATCCTTGTCACTGTCACAGTTGAGGGAATTGCAGGTTAAACACACCGGCTAAATCCCCTGTCCTGCTCGCTAACCGGCTAACTGCTAACTGCTAACCGCTAACCTGAAAGTTAGCAACAACTCTGTCCTTTAGCAGCAACAGTTCACACACGTCAGGAGGAAATATCTTAGGACATCTGTAAATGAATTTGATTGAAGAGTGATGAACAGATGTTGATTCGATTAGAAAAGCATCTGTTGCTCGTTGGTAACAGAAGGTTTTCACTGCGCTCTCGCTGCAGGAGACACGTCACGTCTTTTCTATAAATCGGTCTTTGAAGTGAACTGATGTCTCTGTTTGGACCGACAGTGTTGCAGATGTGTTCAGGTCTGGTCTGATCTGGTCTCTCTTCTCTCCTTCATGCAGGTCTGAGCTGTGAGGGATTTGCTTCGGATTGAATCTGACATTTAGCGCTTGTGTATAATCACTGATTTGCTCCTGACGTCGGCTTAACGTTCAATTACTGTGATAAATGAAGCTCAAATATACAGTTAGAGAATAAAGCCTCAGCAAACAGTCAAAGAGCAGCGTGTGTGTGTGCGTGTGTGTTCATGTGTGTTTGAATTGTGTAAGTGCAAACAATTCATAGGGTGATTACTCAATACAAACAGGCATAATGGAGTGTGTGTGTGTGTGTGTGTGTGTGTGTTTAATGTGAAGGTAAATAATATAGATTTGACAGTATTGTTTCACAGATGGAGAAATCTGTTCACAAACACCGTCCGTGTGTCATGTGACTTTGTTCCCAGCAGCGCTCTGTTTGTGTCGGACACAAAGGTTCTGAAAAACTACAACAAAGATCTTCTCTGCAGACGTTTATCAGCAGCAAGTAAACGCTAAAGTCAGAGCAGCGGCCATTTTGTTTTCAGGTAGTCCGTCGGCTTCAAACGTTCACTAGGATCCAAGGATGAACTGATCACATTTTGGTGGCTAAAGGTCAAAGGTCATGGTCAGTGTGACATCACAAAACATGATTTGATCACCCATATTTAACATAAAGTTGGACATTTTTGAATTTAAGTTTAATGAAATGAGGGTGAAATTCGCCTGGAAAATCAGTTTTCAAGGCCCTTGTTTCCTGGAATCCCACAAGGCCTTGGAAATGAAATTGCTTGGCTGAACTCGATCAGTCTTCACTGATCAGACTGTAGATACTGGCCTGAATGTGAAGACTGTTCATGCTATCAAGATTACATCAGCTCACTGATCCAGAGTGTGTGTGTGTGTGTGTGTGTGTGTGTGTGTGTGTGTGTGTGTGTGGTCGCCACATTTCATGCCAGCCCAGTAAAAAGCTCCTTCACTCAGTGTGTGTGTGAGTTTGACAAATAGCAACTATGTGTGTGTGTGCGTTTGTGTGTGCTATTACAGGTAACCAAGGAAACGGGAAGGGGGGGGTCAGGGGGGTGCTTCCCATTTTATTGTACGGTCACAAGCAGAGACAGAAGAGGAAGAAGAATCTCCTTCTCTCCTCCTCCAGCTTCTTCTTCTTCTTCTTCACTGCAGTCGAGCTCTTTGCCTCATTCTTCTTCTTCTCTGGAATAAAAACCCTTCGAACCACCTGTTAATTTCCTCTCTGTTCATCTCTGTGTTTGTTCTTTTTATAAATCAAACTAATGCAAATGTATTCAAAGTGAGTCACTCGTTCAAAAAGCAAATCCCTCTGCAGCTCAGAGCTGCTGTGTTTTTCCAGACGAGCTCTTGTGTAGTTGTGTAGTGTCAGATTGTCTGCTGCTGCTGCATTGTGCCCCCCCCCCCCGTCACCCCTCCTCCCCCTCCTCCCCCCTCCTCTTCAGCAGCCCTGTTGTCAGGGGCTTGAACAGCTGGTGGGAAAAAATCGTATCTCTGTGTAGTTGTCAAGTTAGATCGCAGGGAATTCTGCAGCATCTTCAAAACACAAAGTGAAGCTTCAGTGAGACAGAACATCAGCTCGAAGTGACCATAGTCCTCATCTTCATCTTCATCCTCATCCTCATCTTCATCCTCATCCTCATCCCACAGCCTCAGTCCTGGCCTCTGGGATGGTGTTTCCTCAGAAAAGAGTCAGTAAGCCTCAGTAATTGAGGTTTAGAGAGATAAGGGGGAGGGAAGAGGAGCAGGGTCACTCATGGGAAATCAGACTGAGGCCTTGATCTGAATGTGTTTTGTACTTCCTGTCGTAGACGTGTGCAGAGGTTGGGCGGCCGGCAGCTGGACCTGTTGGATGTCGTGCTGCAGGTTGAATTTCATCTTATTGTGTCACCAGACACTGAGCTGCAGAGACGTCATGTTCTTCAGCTCATCATTCTGTGAAGGTTACACACCGAGCTGGACTGAGCGCGGCGACACCTGGTCTGGGTTTCATCGGACCATCCCTCATTTATTTGTGATTTTAAAAAAAACAACAAAAAAAACAACAAATCTGAAATAAAAAATAAGAAATTAAAAAATACATTTGGAACATTTTTTTCTCTCTCTCTCCTCTGTGCATCTTTGCCACAGTGATACGGCAGAGTTCATCAGAGTGACAGGTAATTAAATCCGTGCAGTGACAGAACAGGAAGTGGTTTGCAGCTGGACGCCGCGACTCATCCGGCAGCTCGGCCTGAGGCCACTTCACAAGTCAATGAACTGAGCGGGAGTCCAGAGCTGAGAGAGGCACACACACACGCACACACACACACACACACACCACACACACACACACACACACACAGATGGAGGTATAGTTAGAGTCTATACAATGGGAACAGACCACCTGCAGGCTTCATCCTGTAATCAGCAGCAATTTGAATCAGCTGATCAGGATGTAAAACTTCTTCCGAGCAAAGACACGACTCGAACACAGTCTGTGGCTTTCTGCCTCTTGGAGTCTTCAACCTTTAAAAACACTGAATAAAAATCCACCATTTATCAGATGATGCCAGACGCTGTGAAATCAGAAAGAATCGTTGGATTTCCAACTTTCCAATGGTCCATGAACTAATCGTGTTTGACACAAATCCATCAGAAACTTGAAGCGAATTTAAGCTTAAACATTGTGACATTTCCTCAAAAGCATTTTATTCTGCTCGTCTCATTTAAATAAACATTTTGCTCTGGACAGAGACTCGGGGAAGAGCTGGAGCTGAGACTGATGCTAACCTTTGTTCTGACTGTTTCTCTGATCGCTCATGAACCAGACGTTCAGCAGGTTTTTACCAGCAGCTGAATGATCCTCAGAGGTTTCCTCCTCTCCACAACAAACACCAGATTAAACCAGGAGAAACACTGAATAAAGCAGTTTACCTTTTTAGAAATCAGTGAATTTCTCTCTGATAACTTCAGATCCAAACGACTTAAATCCTTCATCTGGTTCAAATAACGAGCTGAAAACCACGAGGTGTAAAAATAATTCTTAAAACTTTATAAAATGCCCACAGAGGATACGCACCAGATTTCTCTGGTTTGAGAATCGATGGAAACGTTTCAGCTCGCCAACATATAGAACAGAGGTCGAGTTGTTTTCAGACGTTTTACTGTGGAAACGTCACAATTTCACAACAGAGAAGGTGTGCACCACTTCCTGAAAAGGGTTTGTAGCTGTGACTCATGTCTTACTTCTGGGTTGCCAGGTAGCGGAACATCCTCCTCCAGCAGGAACAGTGAGGTTACACTGCGGAGCTGGATTGTTGCTGCTGCGTCTCCAGAGAGGAGATAAGAGGACACGGCTGATGTGTGTCATTGTGCCGACAACATCCTCAGCGTCATGTCAGCAGACTGCTAAATATCTGTGTTCAGTATTTCACGGTCAGGGAGCAGAGAGACACGGAGGAGACTCGTTAACGGCGTCCCCCCACCTGCTGACTTCCTCCTCTCACATCTTCACCGTCCTCCTTTAGAGTCTGTTGCCCCCAGTTTTCACTTCTCAGGGATGCTGATATTTATTTGATAACTACTCCATAAATCATGGAGTTATTTTCTATAAAATAAAAGGGGGGAGGGGGGGGTCAACCTTCGTGCTTTGTCAGGAGAGGAAGAGAAAAGTGAAAACACAATCAGGGTAATTTCAGAAAGGATCCCGTCGCCGACCCCGAGTCCAGTCGGGTCGCAGCTTTCTTCCTCTCCACTGTGGATTCTACCGGACGTAGCAGGTTTGATGGATTCACCACATCAGGCCTGAAACAGGCGTCGACAGTCAGATGCACCTGCCCGTTCCTGATTTCATTAAAAGCACCTTTACAGTCTCACCTGACGGGCAGAGGGAGCCAGTGAAGGGAAAGACTCAACTTGCAGCAGCTTCCTGAAACACTCGCAGAGTTTGTTGTATCACGTTGCTGCTGCTGTGGAAGAGCTGGATTTCAAGTAGCAGCTTGTTCCTGCATTAACCAGACAGCAACACAGCAGTGAGGTTTTATTACACTGGACTCATCTCAGCTGGATGGACCTGACTCACTTTCCCTGCACTGATGCTGTTAGACTGACATCTGGTGGTGACCAAACATACTGCATGACTGCCGTGGGTCCTGGAGGACGGGACGGGACTAACTCCTGAAAGAAACCCCAGTGTGGAGGATTCAGTGACATCTAGTGGTGGGGTCGCAGATCGCAGCCAGCTCCCCCACACTGAGGATCACAGATTAGATTTTTTAATTCATTTGCACAGTTGTGTTTTTGTTGCTGGTTACGGGTCAGTTGTGCGTCTGTCCTGTCTTGTGTCTGATTGAAGAGCAGCTGGTAAATGAATGACGAGACGTTCGAGCAGCAGCCATTAACTTATTTATTATACTGAATTTACGAAAAGTAAAAGCAAACACTTGAATAAACAGTTTTGTACATTTTTAGTCTGTTATGGTTTTTGTGGTGGTTGTTTGTTTGTTTGTATGTTTGTTTGTTTGTTTGTTTGTTTTCCACTGTACACAAGGCTGATGACGTTTGAACAACCTGTTTGTTTTTTTATCAATCTTCTTTAAAAACACCCAAAAGCAGACGACGCGGACGCTCCGCTGACGCAGTCGGAGTAAGGCGGACACAGGTGTGGACACGACCCCTTCACTGCCACCGAGAATGCAGGGAAATCATAAGACCCAGACTTTTTACTAATACATAGAGAAGGGGGGGGGGGGGGGGGGGGGGGGGGGGGGGCAGGGGGAGGAGGAGGAGGAGGAGGAGGAGAATAATAGAAAAAACTAATCATCAGCCATGCCGGCTTCCTGTGGCCTCAGTGTTTCTCCGTCCAGACTCCAGAGCCTGGACCCGTCGCTTCCCCTGTACACGATGAACTGACATGCAACCGATTCAAGAAGACGGCTTCAGAAGACAAGAGGGGAAACTGGACAGTTATTTCTTTTTGTTTCATCAGATCAGCTGGATGTTACACAGAAACACTTAAAGGAAGAAAATCCAGTATTTTCAACATGGGTCTCGTTCTGGTTCTGACTCCAGGTCTCGTTAACTTCACACACTTGTCTCCAGGTAACAGCCAAACATCTGGTTTTAGCTTCTCAAATAAGAGGATTTGTTGCTTTTCTTTAAACTTTATAGATCTGTGGTTTGTTTTTCCAACTTCTGTCAAACTCAAGTGTTTTATTTGTAGAGCTGTGAGAGTGTGAGAGTAAAACCCAGATGGAAAAACAGCAGATTTCTCCTTTAAGTGTCGCATCTCTCGCTGTAAATGTGCAACTAAATGAGAAAAAAAAAATTCAAGGCATTTCTGACCTTTTCGTTTTAATCACGTCAGCTGAGACAGAACGACACAAACACGCTGTTTGTGCAGAAAGAACAATAATCAGAGCTGATGTCAGGTCAGTCAGTTGGATGATAAATGAACCGCAATTAACTTTTAAGATCATAACTGTGCAGTTCGGGCCAGATATAATATATAATACAGTGGTTATCTTTAGCTCACTAGCACTAGACGCTGCTACAGTATTTCAACCCTCCGTCCTGTTCGATCTAATCCGAGTCAAACTTCAAAAAGAAAAAAAAAAAAACTACAAAATGGACATCAAATAAAAATCTAAATCTTCGGTTTGGAATGGAAATTTTAACAGTAGCAAAAAAAAAAAAAAAAAAAAAGAAAACATTCACGTTTATTGACATTTCATGATATCGTACATCTTGCAGGGCTTCGCAGGCAAGAGAGCAATACCAATACTTCATGGACAAATCATAGAACAGCATGGCCTGCAGGAGGAGTCCACAGTGCTATCATTGCCCTCTGAGATACCCTGACGCCCCTCTGAGTGTCAGTGTGTGGGGGTGTGTGTGTGTGTGTGTGTGTGTGTGTGTGTGTGTGTGTGTGTGTGTGTGTGTGTGTGTGTGTGTGTGTGTGTGTGTGTGTGTGTGGGGTGGGGGGTGGGGGGGATGGGTGCTGTCACTGTCACCTGACAGCAGGAAGAGAGAGGGAGGCGAATGAAAAAGGAGGTAAATATGGAAACACACACATAAACGTGTGTTTCTCTGGGTGGGAGGCAGGGGGAGGGGAGGGGGGAGGGGTAAAGCGGGGGGGGGTAGGCTGACAGCGGTTTAGAGGAAGGAGTGAGGGAGTCTCCGACAGTATGATTGGGGGGGTTTGAGGGCAGTTCTGGGGGCATTCGCAGGGCGGCGGCCCCTCCTAGAACGTCTTCCTGTGGATGGCACGTGCTCTGTCCTCTTCGTATTCCCGCTTCGACACCCACATCTTTTTAAAGGTGTCCAGTGATGCCAGGATGGAGCCACTGCAGGGGGGGGGGGGGGGGGGGGGGGACACGTTAGGATTAAAAACTGTGTGACAAAGCTGCAGAGAGAAATTAGTGTGGTCACCCCCCACCCCCACCCCAAATAAAAAACTGACTTCTTACCCAATCCATGTGGAGTAGAGCCTCTCCTGGGGGGCAGAGATCTGGACAGAGGAAAGAGCAGGTCACAAACACAGTGACGAGCAGAGAGCAGCAGGAAGCCGAGGGAGCAACATTAACCAGCGACAGATCAAATAATAAAACATCGAGTAAAGTGAGTAAAACCTGAAATAAAAGGCAGGGTGATAAAAATGAACAGTAACGATAAATAAAATGCTAAAGAGAGGAGATGTTTGGAGGAAAGTAAAAGTAGAAATAAAATAAATAACCAGAAATAAAAAACAGGCGTTAAAGGGAAAATAATCATAGAATAAAAGGACAAACCAGTAAAACAGCTTGAAATGACTAATAAACAGAAAGATAAATAAAGGTTTTGAGTTTGCTTTTTGAAGATTTACTCTAGGACGGTCTGGACTCACCTTGATCTTCACGTCTTTGGGTGCAAGCTTCTTCACTTCAGTTAGTAGTCTCTCCCCAAAACCTGCAGGGAAGGAAAGAGTCTAATGTTTACTGACTCTCTCACCCACAGAGGATCAACACATGTAACTGACACACTGGCTCCTTGATTCAGACACAACACGTCGTGAAACCTCGCGACAAGAACTGCAGCTGCGATCCTGGATCAGTTTCAAAATCTGGCTCCAACATTAAAGTTTCCACTGTGCATCGTCAGTGACACCGACCTTTGATCAGTGTCGACCCTCCACACAAGACAATGGTGGAGAATAGTGTGCGTCGGAGGTCCATGTCAGACTTCTGGATGGCGTAGGCCAGGACCTCGTGGATCCCCGAGCTCTCGTCTCCGATCAGGTCGGGTCTGAAGAGCAGCTCTGGAGCACGGAACCGGGCCGGACCGATCTGAGGAGGAGAATACGGGGATACGGAGATTTTCACAGAGAAACCGATGGAGGTATATTTCAGAAACAGGCGTCAGAGCGAGCGTGACTCACATTTAAAGTGCTTCCATCAGGGAGAACGTACTGAGCCTTCTCTGTTTCTAAAGTCTCGTCCTTCTGGGGGTTGAGGGACAGATAACAGGCTCTCTGCAAAGTCACAAACACGTCCGATTAGAAACAGTCAAAGTTTCACATTTCAGATCTCTTCCCTTCTTCCCTCTTTTACCTCTTTGATGGTGCGAACAACCTCAAACTCTGCGGAGGTGTTGAAGTTGTAGCCTTCCTTGCGCAGCAGCAGGCGGAGGTAGCGAGACACGTCCCGCCCCGCGATGTCCACGCGCATGATGGAGTGTGGGATGGCGAAGCCCTCGTAGATGGGCACGACGTGGGTCACGCCGTCGCCCGAGTCCAACACAACCCCGGTGGTGCGGCCTGTGGCGTACCTGCAGGAAACGGAGGAGTCACTACACAATCACCTGACCACTTCAGTTTCACCGACACTGAGGAACATCTGGTTCCAGCACCGGAGACTTGTGACGCCGCCTGTCACAACAAACAAGCATCAAACCAGCTGAAGTTCATCCTACTGGTTTTAATGCTGACAGCAGGAAACAGTCTCCTGCTGCTTCCACCGGTACTTCTGTTATTCTCCTCTAACCTGAAGGACGGTTCGTGTTCAGGGTTCGTCAAATCTAGATTAAGAACCAATATCATCACTGACTTGATTCCAAACCAGTGGCATCAGTTTCAGATCCAGCTGCTCAGGACGACGGGTTACAGACAAATAAACAGATAAATAAATGACAAAAGTACTTTAAACTTATGCAGCTGTGTGCAGAACGCTGAGGAGGAGGTAACCACCATGTTACCTCCACATCTGTTCCACATCTGTTCCACCTGACTGCTGTTTTTAAGACACTTGAAGAATTTAAACTTTTGCTTTTAGGTTGTTTTTGATAAATATAAATGTTTTTGTGTTATAACTGTCACTCCTGTTGAACTGAGCTCCTCAGACTGGAGCAAGTGAACCGTCACACAGTCTCCAAGTCCGTCTGATGTCAGGCTGCTAAACACCAACAACTGTCATTCATGTATTTATATTATTCATTTACTAAAGGAGCTGTAACATAATGTGTTATTTTCATCTATTCTACTTGTTTTATTGTCATTTATTCTCCTTCCTGCTGCTTGTATGTTGATCTGTTGCTTCGGACATGAACTAATCTGCCTGTGAGTTCTGATGTGTGTGTGTGTGTGTGTGTGTGTGGTGTGTGTGTGTGTGTGTGTGTGTGTGTGTGTGTGTGTGTGTGTGTGTGTGTGTGTGTGTGGACTGGGTGAGCTGCAGAGGGATTGCCCTTCTCGGGGTGAATAAAGTCTGAATCTGAACAACAGGCCTCACTAACAGCCAGTGAGTCAGCTGTCATGTGACTAAACTGTATTCTGACGTCACGTCTCTGTAAAGTTGTGGAAAACTGAATGAGGAGAGCGGGGAGTTCTTACAAGCTGAGCACGGCCTGCATGGAGATGAAGAGAGCGGGGACGTTGAAGGTCTCGAAGAAAACCTCTGCTGCCTTCTCTCTGTTCTTACTGGGGTTGAGAGGAGCCTCGGTCAGCAGCACAGGATGCTGCCAAAGACACCAACCACAGAGATGCATGATCAGCATTACTGGAGCTGGAATCAGAAACAGGTGACTGTAGGTGAAACAGGAGGAGAGGAGCTCACCTCCTCGGAGAAAGTCTGCAGCTGCTCCTTGGAATAAACGTACTGCCAGATCCTCTCCATGTCGTTCCAGTCCTTCACGATCCCGTGCTCCATCGGGTATCGAACCGACAACAGGCCCCTGTGCTCCTGAGCAACACCGAGGGGGAGACACAGAGACGCAGGGTGTTAGAGAGGTGGTAAAACTGACAAAGAGTTTGTGAATCTGCATTTTTTCATAACTTCTGGGTGCGTTTCCTTTTCTTGAAATGTGGACAAAATGTTTGAGTCACATGCTCCAGAAGCTGCAGAGACGAGGAAACAAAGTGTAGATACAGCAGCGGTTGTCTGAGCAGATCACCAGTTCTATGGCAGAGTGGCAAACAGAGCCACTGTGGAAATGAACTCACATGACAGCTGGACTACAGTTTGCCAGGAGGCTCATGGGAGACGAAGTGGAAGGTCGTTTTGTGATCTGATGAAAAATGAGCTTTTAGGATCGGCTAATTCCTCACAGGCAGTTTAACTGGGGCTTTCAGGGTTTCAGGGCTCCAGACCAGTTGCTCACTTTCCCTGGTTGCTAATCCAGGTGAATCAAAAGCAACATGAACAAACTACAGAGAAAACACATCTGCATGTCTCACTTCATCGGATTCAATTTCAAGCAGAAATGCCAAATATTTCTCAGTTCTTTTTCATATCTGATGTTAAACTGAATATCTTTTCTTTGTCTGACTGAAAACGAGAACATCTGAACATGTCAGCTTATGTTTCCTCATCTGACAGAAGAAAAACATCAATGGAAACAAATTAGTCAAAAAAGAAAATAATGGTTAGTCACAGTAGAGTTTCTAATGCTACTTCTGACTGAGTGCTGATAACTAGTGGGTTTTTTTTCTTATTTTTTGCTATAAATGTTGGATAAAACTCTGTGAAAGACTTTTAACTCATTTCCCTTGAAATAGAAAGTGTTAAACGTCAAGGTTAATATGAAATAAGTTTATTTGCCCCTTTTCCAGGAGTGAAAGACTTAACTGTGTCAGTTTTACTGACTAACACTCACTGTGTGTTTCCTGGAGGTTTAACAAGCAAGTCATGAACATTTCCTTCCTCATGAAACGTTTACAAAGCTCATCTGTTGAAGTTTTTGACATCCAGCATCGTTTACACCCACTGTTCACTAGCTAGCAGTCTTCTTCTTCTTCTTCTTCTCATGATATTTTGGCTCACTGCCTTGATTGATACTGACAATTAAAATAATTGAGGCACAACTTTGGCATGAATATTTTACAGTCTAATTCTATTGCAGTTTAAAATGTGTTATCTTTCCCAGTAATGTCACTGGCACAGCTTCAAAAGCTCCGGTGTCTCACAGACTGGTGAGGGAATAAGTGTGAGTTCTTAAAGCACAAAAAAAAAAAAAAAAAAAATCACATCATCATTTTTATGTTCTTTTCAGTGAAAATTAAATTAAAAAAACCTCCCACTAGAATTGTGGCTCAGCCCTGGTGTGCGTTACCTCTGCCTTGGGTCCGATGAAGAGGTCTCCCTCCAGGGCTCCTGCCATCACGCGCACATGCTTGGGACGTCCCACACTGTATCACACACACAGGAACAGACAGTCAGACAATATGAAGTACTCATAACACAAACTAATACAACGAATTAAGTAGAAACTCAAAATATCTGATACAACATTAGAGCTGAAACTGTTATTCCAATAACCAAGTAGTCGATCGACAGAGCATTGGCAATTACTTTGATAATTGATTACTTCATTCAGATCGGAATAATTCACCTGGAAGTTTGTTCTTAATTTGGTTTATTTATAAATGTTTGAGTCTCTTATCTTAAAACTAAGTTCATGTGTTTCCAGTAACACTTTTACTGACTAAAGACCGTGTGGATCTGTTTCTGTAGAGTAGATTGTGTTGTGTATCGTTTAGTTTTTTTGTTTGTTTGCTTTGAGACCTCGAGAGGTTTATTCTGTTATAATAAATTGGATTTACATAATTCTTAGAGCCACCTTTCAAGCAGAGATGCCAAACTGTGCTTATGAACGTACAATTTTCTGCTTCTGTCCATTTTATATCATTGTAAATTCAATAGTGTTGAGGTTTAGACTATTGTCTGGACAACACTCAGGGCTCAGACAAAATTGCATGTTTATTTATGTAGTCAAAGAGATACTAAATTAATCAAACTAATCAGATGACTAGTCAATAATGAAGTATTCCTGTAGCTTTACATATGACCCTTGTAATGTGGGTGCTGTGTGAGGTCAGGAAACACTTACTAGTTAGGGAAGCAGTATTTGGGGATCTGGTCACCTGCAAAACCAGCCTTGATAACCCCCGAACCCTGAAGAAGAAAAGAGAGACGTCACATTTGAGCCAAACATCACAGGGTTAGGGTTGAACTAGGAGCTGTAGTGCTTTAATCTCTGTGCAGTGTGTCTGAGAAAGAGGGAGGTCATAAGACACAGCCAGAGGCCACCAGCAGTCACACACTCATGCTCAGACACCAGCTAACAGTGAGCAGAAACACTGTGTCCTACATCCCTGTCTCAAAATCTACTTTGTCCTGTAGGGCTCCACAAAATCATGACAGTCTGTTTCTGTTTCATTAATCTGTGCTTCTTCATATCCTAACTTCAGCTATCCCTGCGACGCTCAGACAAAACCTCACCTGAGCCCCACCTGTAAAGAGCTCATGCTGCATTCACGGCAGAATGGGAAGAACAGGAAAAATTATTCTGACTTGACAGCGCATTATTCCAAGGTGGTTCGCACCGGTACTATCCTTGTAGACACAGCAGGAAAACAGCTCAAATTAGCTTATTTTGCTGTGCTGAGTAACTGAAGCAGTTAAAGAGAAGCGGGATACAAACAAACAAACAGTTTATAGCTCCTATAAATGTAGATTTTTTTGTAAGACCTTTCTCAGGGAGCTGAAGTCAATGTTTTTAAAACGTCTCACGTACTGCAGCTCCCTGTTAACGCACCGGTGCTCGGTACAAAGCCACTGTTTATGCTAGCTACATATACAGACGTAGACAGTCTATATCCTGTAGAGCTTATGGCTCAGGATGACTCTCACACCCTTATTGACAGCTCAGCATGCTATGCTAAGTATTCAGCATTAACGCAGTAAAAGATCTGTGATGATCCAGCTGCAGCCCCGCGGACAGCTAACACTGAGGATCAGACAAACAGAAGACTAGCTAGCCGGTTTAGCTACCGCCCGCTTGGAGCCGGACACGTCAAGAGACGCCGGTACAGTTGTTAGCAGCTGGAGCTGATAGCATGTTGGGTGGAACCCTGTAAAGCAGTGCTGGTAGCTACGGCAGGTTTGCTGAGGGCGGCCGGGGTCGGTAACCGATGTTTTAGCTATAACACAATAGTTAACGCAGCTAACAGCTAGCCAACGGTCCCCGCCAGCGGCCTCGGTTTGGGTGTGGATGAATGACATCATACTTACATTATCAATCACAACCGGCTGGTTAGCTAAAATGTCATAGGACTCCATGACTGACTGGGTATTTAAGATATGTTTCTATAGATCCGTGCGTGTATTCGTCCCCGTTTAGTGTTTTAATCATGTAAAAAATAACGCCCCGTCACTCCGCACTCCGCACTCCGCCGCTCCTCTGTGTACTGCTGCCGCTGAGGGCCGGACCGCCTTCTTCCACCACAACCAATCAGCTTGAACAACCCATTGACTGACAGAAGTGTAAACCAATCACAGCGTTTAGCAGAATAGGCATGCGTACTTGTTTGCTGTCAACGAGAAAGACCAGCATCTTTGTCAAACCTGTGGACACAGGGCTGCGCCTGACGATCTTGTTTCCATTCATTGAATAATTATCAGAAAACAGTGAAAAATACACGTCCTAGTTTCTTGGAATATGAAGTCTGCAGATATCCATATTAACAAGTAATTACATAGAGTTTAAAGCATCAAATGTGCTGCTATAACTGTTAACAAATCATAGTAATAAAAGGTTTTTGTCAACAAGCCTGCATTTTTAAATATGAATAAGTCATTAATAAAGAGTTTTAATCAAGTCGTCAGTTAAATTGATTTTGGTCCAGATGCAACCCTGCAGCCCTGCTCAATAAATATGTGGTTAATTGACCTAACTGACTCTTATTTGGTTCTTATGAATATATAAATCATCACTAAATGATTGAACAGCTATCAATAACGGCATTAGTTTCACTATATAATCCCACAGTTGAAAGTGGTGCTGCAGTGACATACAGGTAAATTTCAAGACCCTGTGACATCACTGATGGGTGTGGTACATTGCTGCCCCATTGTAGATAGATAGATAGACAGATAGATAGATAGATAGATAGATAGATAGATAGATAGATAGATAGATAGATAGATAGATAGATAGATAGATAGATAGATAGATAGATAGATAGATAGATAGATAGATAGATAGATAGATAGATAGATAGATAGATATGTAATGCTGAAACATCTACTGTACCTAAAAATTATTACTGTATTACTTTGAAATTCACATTGTGCATTAATGTGTACATCACCCATCACTTGTCAATTAAAAATACAAGCGGGCTGTATATTCTTTGTATGAGTGCACATGCACAAAGTGTGCACAACCACCTAATGTATGTATAGTATATAAGTAAGTTATTAAATGACACAGGAACTGTTTGACTTGTATTGACTTGTGAATCTGTTTTTACATTATAGTAATATATCTATGTTTCTACTTAGTTTTTACTTCATATATCTATTTCTTCATCTTCTTTCTTATAGAGGATATTCATGTGTTTATGTTTACTTATCTTTGCTCAGCTTTGTTGTCCTTGTTTTTTCTATATGTTCATGTGTATTTTCCTTTACATTTTTATTGCCACTGTGTAAATACACCAATGGCCACTAGGAGGCTACATAACGTGTACAATAAATCTGATTCTGATTCTGGGTCGTATTTTCAAGCTCGAAGGGTAATATTTCCATGTTTTCCACATACAGCGAATGCACCATGGCAACTGTCACAGCCATCGACCAATCAGAAAGCTGATGACAGGGGCGGGACTTATCTTGGCCAGAAAGTTAATGTGACCGCATTAGCATAACAGAGCGTTTTAGAATCGGATTTAACAGTAAAAACGTTAAATATCCGAATATACAGTTATTTTTCAGGTAAGAGCTGCTTTTAAATTAGTGTCATACAGCTGTTTTTGACACTGACTGCTTATGTGGTCAGCTATATTATTGGTTAACCTAGCTTAGTTTGCGTTTAGTAACTAGCTTGATGTAGAAATAACAACTCTAGCTAAAGTTAACGAGCTATCTCCCGCTAGCACGTTAGCTTTGTTTTTCAAGCTTTACGTTTTTTAAGCAGGTGATTTTAGTTTAAAGTGACAAAACTGCTAATAGTCAGTCAAGCAGTGTTAAGTTGTTATAGCTGGAACCGAAGCTAACTAATGTCGAGGGATTAGCTTTACTGTTGGTTTCAGTTTACAGTAATCGGTAATGGAAACTACATTTCCTCCAATAGTGTTCTTAAAGTGCAGTTTGAGGTACTTGTACTTAACTTAAGTAAATCACTTTTATGGTACTTTATTTCAGAGAGAAACTTTTTACTCCACTACATTTATTTTACAGCTTTATGGATTTTTGCTGTCCAGATTAAGATGTTAAAGGCAAAACATATGACAAGCCCATAAAGTATGATGCGTTTTGCTATTACACTAACTAGTAATGGGTGAAGTAGCTACATTTACCACACATAATTAATAATTTATTTTATGATACTTTAAATTACATTTTGCTGATAATATTTTTAGGAAAGTAACATTTTAATTGCAGGACTTTTATTTGTAATTAAGTATTTTTAGATTATTGTATTTCTACTTAAGGATAAAGGATCCAAATACTTCATCCACCACTGGATCTTTGCTCAGGTAAAAGTTTTAGTTTCAAGTGAAAGTCCTGCATTCAAATTCTTACTTCAGCATTAGCATCAAAATATACATGTATTTTAAATGCCAGAAGTTAAAACATTAATTCTGCAGAATGATCCATGTCAGAAAATGTGTATAATATTACTGGATCATAGTAAGTGATACCTTAATGTGTAAGCATCACTTGTAAAGGAGGTGGTAATTTCAACAGCTTTATATTATACGGATAGTATATGTAAGAGCCTGACGCAGGTCACAGACTTTGGACTTGTAAGAATTTGGTTGAGGACAAATTTAGTGCCACTACTTTGGTTTTACTGCAGCTATATTCAGAACGAGCACAGACAAGACCAGTTTGTTTGTACAGGAAATTTCATACACAAAGTTCAAAGTGCTCTACATTATGCATTGAAACATTTTAAAAAAGAAAGAGCAAGTTTAAGTTCAGTGCTTGAGTAAAAGTAGGGTTAGTTATATTACACCACTGTAATTTGCCCTAAAGCAAGTCATTGTAAGTGTGTGTATATATCTGTGTTTGTGTGAATCAGTCAGTCTGCACATGTTCATCTCACAGGTCCTTGCCACAGTCTGACGGGTTCATGAGAGCAGAGAGTGTTCAGTACCATCATGGCCCTTGCTGAGGAGCAGCCTGAGAAGTAAGACCTCATCTCCTCCTCGTCATCGCACCTCATGTCAGGCTTGTTGCACCGTTTCACTCTGACATCAGTTTTATTTAAGTGCACTTCAGTAACGTAGTTAAACTTGGAGCTTATTCAGATGAAGGCATTTTAATTCCTTATTTAAACTTGCACAGTTGTTCAGTCTAAAGGTGCCTTTTGGTAAAGTACATTCATCTCCATTGTATTGTGGTGACGAAAGAAATCTCAGACAGATATCTGGACAAATAAAACCGAAAAGTAAAATCCTTAAATGGGCTAAAAATGCAGCTACATATCAAGCAAGTGCACATAAGTTTACGTAAGACTCATATGATTGAATTTATAAATACAGGAAAGGAAGTGGCTGTGATAAACAAACAAAAGTTTTGTTTACAAGTCAATGTTTCCCTCCAAAACTCATTGTGTATCTTTCAGGTCTGACATGGTGAATACATTTCCTTCACCGTAAAACATTTGCAAAGATGATAATAAAATCCAGTATTGATTACATTGATGTTATATGGCTTCTTCTTCTTCTCCTTCTTCTTCTTCTTCTTCTTCTTTCTTCTTCTTCTCTGTCTTTGTTGGGGCTGTGTTCTTGATGTGTTGCCGCAGTTCAATGGGAAACCACTGGCAGGAGTGTGTATCATGTCACCAGCATATGTTCGTGTGGGAACCTTGCTTTACAGGCAGTTAGTAATACTGTGTGTGTGTGTGTGTGTGTGTGCGTGTGTGCGTGTGTGTGTGTGTGTTCAGACACTGTTGGGTGTGTTTTGCCACAGAGAGGGACGACCACAGTGCAGAGTGGGTGAGCCCCTGCAGGTGTAAAGGCTGCACTAAATGGATCCACCAGTCGTGTCTGCAGCGCTGGCTGGACGAGAAGCAGAAAGGAAACAATGGAGGAGCGGTGAGCTGTCCACAGTGTGGCACCGAGTACCACGTCATCTTCCCCAAGATGGGTGAGTGACACTTTACAGCTCCTCAACAAGGAGATGAAAGGAACACTGCTGATTTTACCTGGGATTTACTCGTCATAAACAGTTGTGCTCAGCCTGAAAACAGCTGCATCATGTCTTCTGTCAAGAGTGAGAAAACAACCACGAATCACACTGAACTAATGTCAGCAGGTGATCTCAGCCTGAGACGACAACCTGCATCACAAACAGGATGAGTGAGGTGGTTAGAGTATTAGGGATTAATTGGAAACCATTTTGATAATCAGTCAACTGTTTGAGCTTTTTTTAGGCAGAAATACTAAATATTCACAGGTTTTTAAGCTTATACGATATTAAATTCATCCGTTTGCTGCTGCTGCTGTTGTGTGTGTGTGTGTGTGTGTGTGTGTGTGTGTGTGTGTGTGTGTGTGTGTGTGAGAATAAGCTACAGCGTGACATGCATGTGACTCATTGATGTGTTTTTAAAGGTTAGTGGAAAACGATGGAGCTCTGACATGTAAAGAGAAGTGACTGTGTGGTTTGCTGTCTCCCCTCAGGCCCTCTGGTCTACTTCCTGCAGCAGGTGGACAAAGCTCTGTCCCGGGCCAGTCCCTTCGCCGCTGTCGGGGTGGTGGTGGGGACGGTGTACTGGTCAGCCGTAACGTACGGAGCTGTGACAGTCATGCAGGTGAGCTAACAACATCCTGCTCGGACAGAGAATCAAACCAGAGAGCGTCACAGTCTGAGAGAGCCTCACCTGTTTGTGGTTTCACCTGCAGGTCGTGGGTCATAAGAAGGGGCTGTATGTGATGGAGCGAGCCGACCCGCTCTTCCTGTTGATGGGTCTGCCCACCATCCCCGTGGTGCTGGTCCTGGGAAAGATGATCCGCTGGGAGGATTACATCGTGAGACTGTGGCAGAGATACTCGTACAGACGCAAGATCCCGCCAGGTACATGAGCACATGGAGTTAACAGAGCGCACGTTCATGTTCATCAGTTACAAACGGCTCATTTACAGCGTGATAATAATATGAATCATTATCATATAAACTGTTGATGAAATGAAATCAATTCATCTTCAGGTTTCACCAAAGATGTTAATTAAATCTACAATAAATATAAACACAAACAGGCGATATCAGGCAGTGACTGGAAAATATCATGTGAAGTAGTTTATGAACAAATTAAAGAGTCGAGTGTGTTTTACCCCAGGTAACAATCGTTATCTGCCCCGTGTCCCAGTGGACGGACCCAGTGCAGGAGACCACCTCTCTGTGTCCAGGACTCTGTGTGGAGCTCTGATCTTTCCCTCCATCGCCAGTCTGGTGGGACGGCTGCTGTTTCGACAGGTGTCCTCCAATCTGCAGCGCACGATACTGGTGAATATACCTCATACATACACATATATATATATATATATTCTTTATATTTCACTATTGAAACTGGCTTCATTTTGTCAGATAAAGGTTGTCTCCTTATAATCCAGCCTGTTGTATTGTGGGTAATTAGTACAAAAGGTCGTGGTGTTACTACAACAATCAGCGTGTAAAATTGTAATTAATCTATTTTAATTAATGACTGTTGAGCTGAAACCATAGTGCAGAATATTTATCACCAACTGTTTTGATCATTAAATGAATCATTAGTTGTTTTTCAAACGTTGTCAAATGTTTCAGATCATTGTAAAGTGAGTGTCTGTGGGTTTAAAGTGTCATTCAGACACAACAATATTTACACACATTACTTTGTAGTTTGGGAAATTGTGATTAGCAATTATTTGACATTTTATAGATGAGTTGAGAAAATAATCCTTTAGTTGCAGCTTCCGACTAGTTGATCAAAAGTGAACATTTAATTCCTCATCTAAATGAATGTGATTGATTTGTGCAGTGTCTGTCGTCCACAGTTGCTTCACGCTGTGTGAAAAGTTAAAATCCCTGCAGCATGTGAAGGCAGCAGGACGGACACGTTGATTTACACACAGCTGTCCACCGTGTTTACCTTCATTACCTTACCTGGAAATGAACAAACACACACACCTCCTCACACGTCATGCTGCTCAGTTGTAACTGTATTTCGTTTGTGTGGGACACATCAGATTACCACAGCTCATTAATCCTGGGCATCACAGCCTCAGATCCAACCCTCAATCTCATGGGATGTTTCATGTTTTATTCTTCTATAAAAACCTGACTTTACTCTGATGTGACCTTTCAGCACGTGAGATGCAACAGAATTATGTCTGATAGTGTTGCTGCTATGGCAACAATAAGATTTCTGGAGAATATTTTCCTATTTTTCTTTTTTTTTTTTTTTTTGGCTTCATTGGCTCAGCTGTTTCAGAGACAAATCAACTCAACTTTATTTCTAGGGCACATTTAAACAAAGTGATGCACAGAGGGCAGTTAAAATAAATAAAAGTAAGTAAAACACAAGGAAAACATAGTAAATATACTGCATACACACACATAATCAACATACTGACAAAAAAGGAATCATTACCGTGACTACAGACTAAAAGGTTAGAGAATGAAAATGTGTCTTTTGCAGAGATTTAAAAAGAGTCTGAGTTTGTGTTGATGACTGTCCTCTCTCCCCACAGGGTGGCATCGCCTTTGTGCTGATGAAGGGCGTGCTGAAGGTGTATTTCAAACAGCAGCAGTACATCATGCAGGCCAACAGACAGATCCTCAACTACCCAGAGAGAAACGCAGAAGGACAGAATGAAGGAGGAGAGGAGGACACAGAGGACAGTGGGAATGAGTAGGAATGAGTTTCACTCGTTGGGATGGAGAAACAGAGACAGAGTCAGAGCTGATGGTACAAAACCAAATGTATTTTACCATAAAACACGATGCAGAACTCAGGTGAGTGTTCATGTAGATGGGGAGAAGAGTTTGGGGAAGAGCGGGTGTGAAGGACTGATCTGATCTGCCTCATGAGGAAATAACCACAACACTATCAGTTAAGAGTTTCCAGCCCAAAGAACCTTTTATTTTGTAGTTTCCAGTCTTCACAGTGTAAGAGGCTCAACCCTGGACTGTCCCAGGACCTACATCTAATAACTCATGGTCCCTTCTGTTTGTATTTAAATTTCAGTCTCAGCCACAAAGACACTTGAAGGAGTTTATGAAACATCTGATACTTTACTTTTCAATACGACGAAATAAAGAAACGAAATCAGTCAGTTCAGGTGTGAACCACGATGACCAGGTATTCACTGGGTAAGAACCTGGTCAGTGTGTTCACATGTGCAGCCAACGGTTATCTGATCTCTCCTGGGAGCATGTGAAGTGTGACAGCAGAGCGCTGGGATGAAGGGGAATATAATCATCAACAGGGGAAACTGACACTAACACAGCTGCAACATTCTGCATCATTAACACAGTAATCATTAGTTATAATAACATCCTGAGCGTGTGAGAGCACACTGAGTGATATGAACATTCAAACACAGACTGATGTTGTGTTCATTATTCCACTCTTGTTACGCCTTAACCCAGGACATGAAGATGTCTTCCTCTGTGCCTTATTTAAAACCCTTTACCAGAACAAAACCAGCTTCATAAAAGTCCCGTTCACACGGGATTAATGAAGTGTTCACTGTGTTTCTCAGTCATTCAGCTGGACGACGTTTTATCCCTGGTGAAATGACAGGATGTGGACATTCCTCTTTCTCAGAGTCCTAACTCAGAGTCAGACCTGGAACACAGGTTGATATGATTCAGTGTGACTTCCACTTCCTCAGGATATCATTATGTCTCGTGTCCCTTCAGAATAAAGCTCCAGAGAACAAAGAGGCTGCGTATCTGTTAACAGTTATCTGAACATCCATGATACACTGCAAACAGCAGCTTATCACAGCTGATTCGGCTGCTGTTAATGGGGACAATTTGACAAAATGTAAATAAATATATAGAAGAAAACCGTGGCTCAACAACAGCAGTATTGATGAACTTTTATAGGCTCTTGCTTTCCTTTTATTTCTATCATCATATCGGCTCTGACACAGGCCTTTATGTTGGAGCTGCATCCATGTTTCCATCCATCACATTAGCAGAAACAGTTTTCACTTCCTCCATTTTCACACAAAAGCCACATTTCTAGAAGTACGTGCTGACATTTCCCAGTTCTAATGCCACTTTACTGCCTTACACCTGTTTTTATCTAATAGACAAAGAAAATGTCCCCTGACTGTTTTCATATTAACTCCTTGGTCGAGACGCTTTAACCCGGGTTGGGCTCTAAATGTACTGACTGTTGAATAAGAGGGTGGTGCTGCTGTTTGCAAACAATCATTTGACCTGCTGTGCTCTGAACATTCATCCCTGTAACTGACTTGAGGAGTTTTAATGCTGACACATGCGCAGGTGAATCCGCTCTACCTGACACTGAGCTCTGTGCTGCCTGTTTTTAATAGTTTGAACCAGAACCTGCTGAGTCAGAACTGCTGTCAGACTGAGGCGTGAGCAGAAACCAGTCGAGGCATTTCACAGTTTAGTTTAATTGCACAGAGTAAATGTGTGGTTATTAGATGATGGTTTTCACTGGTTGCACTTCCTCTTGTGGCACAGATGAAAACAAGAGTTACTCAACTCTGTTCTAGCTGATGCAGGAGGTTTAAAACACTGATATATTAATATTTGTTTAGAATGTATGTTCAGTAAAAAGAAAAGATTTATTATTGGTCAGGATCTCTTCATGTTTGAATTAATATCTGATTATTGGGGTCAAAAAATAAAAAAGGAGCAAGATGAGGTTTAGAAATTATAGTATTAATTAGAAAATTGTGTCCTCTGCTTCGGCCAAATGAACAGGCTCTGGATCTTAAGTTGCACAATTTGCAGTCATTGTATGTTTATGTTAAGAGGAGCTTTTATTTTATGTCCTGGTGAATCATTTGTTTAATAAAGCTCTTTGTAAAACAGATCGTTCACCTCTTTTATTCTGAATTTACTCAAGTCAAGTGCAAGTTTGTAGAGCTCGTACTTTACTGGAGTAAAGTTGTGACGTGATATTTTAGATTAGACTTCCTGACATTAAGTAGTCCCGTCTCCATCAGCTGCAGCAGTAGAGCATTAATGCATCCAATTATATACCTACTGAAATGAGCCACTCTGAATAATGAGAGCTACCTTTTAGTACTTTTTGTGCATATTGATGCTTTTAGTTATTTATTATAACTGAAGTTATTTTTGAATGTGAACTCTGGTATTGCTGCGATTACTTGAGTAAAAGCTCCTTTAACTGCTGCTGCCATCAGCTGGTTTGTGTTTGATAATATGAATAAGCTGAAACAAGCTCCTGAAGGTGGGTCAGGTTTATTACCTGAATTAAAAAAACAAAACAAAAAAAACAAAAACAGAATGACTTTAATAGAGCATTTAATTCAGCAATCTTTTTTTTTAGTTTTTTATTTATTTAAAATTTAACTTTTTCCATTGCAAATTATTTAGAGTTGTCAGTTTAAGCTTTTAATTTGAGCAGATTTCTTTAATGAGGTAATTGATTTTATTTATTTATTTTTTGTAAGAGAAAAATCATATACGTATGATTTTTAAAAGAAAATATGAATATTTTATTCATGTCTTAATTTATTTATATCTTAAACATGTTTACGGGATCTTTAAGTCTTCTGTCATTGTTTATTTGTGTATGTGTCTTTCCATGACTGGGAAATTTGTTAAAATTATCTGCAGATTGTTTATTTGCTGAGAAAGAAGCTGGTTCTGTTACCTGTGTGTGTATCGTTCTGTTACAGATTACATTATATTATTTTATATATTATAAAATATATTACATTTAATGTACAATTTGGTGGTTGAAGTGGACACTGAAGACACAAATAAGACAAAAATATTGATTATTTACTAATGCTTTACGGAGATGTGGAGGTCCCGCCCCCTCGGTTTCCTGATTGGCCGTTGCGTTTAAACTAAGTAGCTGATTGGCTCTTCCGGCTGCGCTGGGCGTTCGAGCGCAGTCAGGAAAGAGAAAGGGGGGAAAAGAAGTGCTAGTTGCTAAAATAAAATAAAAAAACATGTATTTTGGGTGAAACTCGCTCCGTTTGAAGGTTTGACTGATCGGATTCAGCCATGAGAAGAGTCACACTGTTTGTCAACGGAACCTCCACCAACGGAAAGGTGAGCAGCGGAAGATAAAAAAGGGGAAATAGGTGTCGGTTAGCTTGTTGACTGTGTCGACAAAATGGCTCGTTAAGCTCGGTGTTAGCAGCTAACGTTAAACGTGTAACGGTTACGGTGCTGGGAGCTGAGCCGCTGTGTGTCTCCGGTGTTTTCACACAGGTGGTGGCCGTGTACGGCTCCCTGGAGGATTTACTGACCGTGGCCAGCTCCAAACTGGGGATAAGAGCCTCTAGTGTTTACAACGGGAACGGCGGCCTGATCGACGACATCACATTGATCCGGTAAAAAAAAAAATCATCAGATGAACTGCTGCGTCATGTTTGTTGTGGCGTCATGGTGAGTTCACGGTGTTTATACTGTGTGTGTTCCTGCAGAGATGATGATGTGCTGTACATATCAGAGGAAGATTCATCCGAAGGTAGGAAGTGTTCACACCCTTTTATTTAAAGTACCGATACCAACAATGTAAAGATGCTGTTTTATCACCAGTACAAAGTACATAAGTATTCAACTTCATGTAAAGTTTCAAAGCTCAAGACTAATAATAATATTAATAATGATAAAAACTTTATTTGTAATGCAGTTTAAAATGTTTTGCAACAAAGAAATTACCTGCACCAGGTGCTTCACATGGAAAAATATCAATGTAAAATGAGATGGAAAGTGAAACGATAAGATGAAATGAATTGTATAATAATAAAATAGGAATAAAAAACAGAAATAAAGTCAAAAATAGACAACATAAAATCAAATAAGAAACTTTTTCTTTAAGATGAAAAACGTCTCTTTTTGATCTGTGTGTTCTCTCTTCTGTAAAATGGCTCTACAGCTCCACAGAACTTATTTTCCCGACGGACTCAAATGCACCACAGGTTTTGATGACACTGGGGTCAACATTTTCCATACAGGTGCAATCTGACTGTGGGTTTATCACATCTTATCACAAGGATTATCAGCTTCATGTAGTTCAAGTATCAGCAGTAAAAGTACACAAGTGATACTAGAAAACACACGACTGAAAATCAGTAAAACAGAAGCATAACAAGAATCAACAGTGACAGACGGCTCAACATATTCCAGTAAAATGTGAGAGACACTCATCAGTTAAAATACCTGCAGTGACTCAGTGTGTGTGTGTGTGTGTGTGTGTGTGTGTGTGTGTGTGTGTGTGTGTGTGTGTGTGTGTGTGTGTGTGTGTGTGTGTGTAGATCCTCAGGATGATCTCAGAGATCCTGAAAACGGGCAGACTCACACTGATTGGCTGACGCTCAACGTCGGTGGACGCTGCTTCACCACCACGAGGTAAATATGGCCGCTCTGCACGACTCTCATTCTGATTTATAAAAACATGAACGTGATGGACGACAGTGAAGCAGCGAGGCCTGAGAGTTTGTGTGTGTGTGTGTGTGTGTTTCCTCAGGAGCACTCTGGTCAGTAAAGAGCCTGAGAGCATGCTGGCCCACATGTTCAGAGAGAAAGGTGATGTCACTCGTTAAACTTTTTATCTGTTTGTCTGACGAGAAGTGATTCGTTTCTTTATTTAACTTCCTGTCACTCTGTATTCAATCCAGACGTGTGGGGGAACAAGCAGGACTCTCAGGGGGCCTACCTGATCGATCGCAGTCCAGACTACTTTGAACCCATCCTGAACTACCTGAGACACGGACAGCTCATCATCAATGAAGGGATCAACCCTCTGGGTAAAACAGACTCACTTATAAACAAGTGAACACGCCTCACAGGTGTCTAACCTCGGTTCATCCCCCTGCAGGTGTGCTGGAGGAGGCTCGTTTCTTTGGTATTGAGCAGCTCGCCGAGCAGCTGGAGACTCTCATCAAGGTGAGTGAGTGTAAACCAAACATGCTGCTGGACGACGTGTGTGTTCAGCTGCGGCAGCTTCACCTCCACGTGTCTCCTTCCTCCTGTTCAGGCCTCCCAGCCGCCTGAAGACCACTCCCCTCTGACCCGCAAGGAGTTCATCAGGTTCCTGTTGGCCACCACCACCAAGTCAGAGCTGCGCTGTCAGGTAGAGGAAAACAAACGCACACACAGAAGGAAAGGGAAGCTCGTTTCTGAACGCATTAAGACAAAATATAAAATAAACAGAAAGCAGAATAAAAAACACACATCAACAGGTTTTTGAAAATGTCCTGTGAGGGGTCGACACAGCTGATCAATATCTGCATATTGATTTGGCATAGGTTAACCCTTACCCCCAACCTGGGTTTGACATGTATGACAGCTCATAATGTGCCAGCACAACAGATATGTAGAGACGCCTTAAACAGCTGCATCGATCACACAGGTGAAACATCTGCACAGTCCCTTAGATGGTGTGTGTGTGTGTGTGTGTGTGTGTGTGTGTGTGTGTGCGTGTGCGTGTGTGTGTGGGTGGGTGGTCCTGCAGGGTCTGAACTTTAACGGTGCAGATCTGTCTCGTCTGGATCTGCGCTACATCAACTTTAAGATGGCAAACCTGAGAGGAACCAACCTGACCCACGCCAACCTGAGCGGCGCCAACCTGGAGCGGGCGGATCTGTCCATGGCCTGTCTGGATGTGAGTCGTGCTGAACATCAGGGAGAGTAAACGCTGAGCTCTGATCTGATATCAGTGACTGTAAAACACAACTTCAGGGCTCTGACACCATCTTCCTTTCTACATGTTTGAATGACATTGTTTTTGAGAATGAATCATCCGACCACGTCACCTGTGTGGCTCCATCTTTCTTGTTTTTTTATCTTATTTGTACTTCAGTTGCTCAAAGTCAGTTTTTAATCAGATGTAACGTGTGTGTGTGTGTGTGTGTGTGTGTGTGTGTGTGTGTGTGTTGCAGGGAGCCAATCTGCAGGGAGTGAAGATGCTGTGCACCAACGCTGAGGGAGCTTCACTGAGAAGCTGTAACTTTGAGGATCCAGCCGGGATCAAAGCCAATCTGGAGGGTGAAGCAGCCAATCACACGTGTTCTGTAGATAAACACACCTGAACAAAGTTTATTCTGAACTTCACACGTGACTGTGTGTGTGTGTTCACGTTCTCAGGGGCAAACCTGAAGGGTGTGGACATGGAGGGGAGTCAGATGACGGGGATCAACCTGAGGGTCGCCACGCTGAAGAACGCCAAACTGAAGAGCTGCAACCTGAGAGGAGCCACGCTGGCTGGGACGGACCTGGAGGTGAGAACACACACAGAACCAGAACAGAGCAAGTCTACGTCAGACACTGAGTCCGTGTTCAAGAACACAAGTAACTATGTTAATGAAAACATTTAAAAACAAGTAATTAGAGTCCTGCAGCGTTCATCCTGCAAACACACAGATCGACAGGAGCTGATCTGTTACCTGCAAATGTCTCTCAATCAAATCTGACAGTAAAGATAAAACAAAATCAAAACTCAGTTGGTCTAATGCCCCAGGACCCTCTGAAATCCCCCCAGGTCCAACACCTGTGATGCATTCAGGTGTCGTCTTATTTTCCAGAACTGTGACCTGTCAGGATGTGATCTTCAGGAGGCGAACCTGAGAGGCTCCAATGTGAAGGGAGCCATCTTTGAGGAGATGCTGACTCCTCTGCACATGTCTCAGAGTGTGCGGTAAAACACCACAGTCTTCCACACAGTGCTTCACATCACTGACACTGAGGAGGGAGAGTCGTCTCAATACTGACCCACTCAAGTTTCATGGTCCAAACAGGACGGCTGTTAATATAAATGATGATGTTCAGAAATATTCAGCCAGGGCTGCAATTAACAGATATTTCCATTATCAATTCATGTTGTTGTTGTTTTCTTTGTTAGTTAATTAGATTAAAATAGTGACACAGTGAAAAACCCAAAGAGATTCAGTTCAGATAAAAGGAATTCATCATATTTGAGACTCAAGTTACAGAAAATATTTGTCACTTTTCCTTGATAAATGAAGTAAGTTATGAATAAAGATTAAGAAAACAGCTGATGGCCGGTAAAGAGACTTTAATGGATTTATTGATCGATGTGGAGTTAAGTCCAATGGTCATTCTGACTCTGGCTGTTCTCCGACTGGCTGAACTTTTTCGACCCGAGCCTGGGGAGTACGCCTCAATTTCCCCGATGCTTAGGCCCAGCAGAGGGCCAACTTAGGCCCAGCAGAGGGCCAACTTAGGCCCGGGGTGCCACCGGGGGCTGGTGTAAATGTGCAGACATGTTTCCAACGTCTTCTTTATTGATCAGTAACATTATCTTTTGAATTAGGGCTGTATTTCTCTTTGTGGACCATGAAACACATCAGTCAGTGATATTGACACAACTCTCTCTCCGTTACCCCCCCCCCCCCCCCCCCCCCCCCCCCCACAGTCATGATGACCAGTAAATGCCAAACCTCGTATTTTGCTCTGAACCAAACACCAACAAGTGTCCACATGTGTTCAACTACTCTTTTGTTTATTGCATCCGTCAAAGACAGAAACATGTTTCACTGTCTGAAAGAATTAGATTTTAACTTATTTCTGTGTTTTCTTTGGGGAAGTGAAGAGTTTACAGCGATGACGACATGTTGTTGTCGGTTTCGCTCTGAGCGTCTGAATGTAGTCTGGTTTATGATATTCATATACCATCAAAACTCCTTGGATTAGTTTTTAAAGTCGGTTCGAATACATTTTAATTAAATGTCGTCAATTCCACACTGAGAAAAAAAACCTACTGTACAACAACAGTCTCACTGTTCCATGCTTCTTCAGCTTCAGGCTAAATGTATTCTTTAATTTAAAAACCTACAGCGAAATAAAATCATTGTATTCCTCATATAAATGAGAATTAATGTAAAGAGGCTGTTGAGGGAAACAAGCTGCAGCAAATAAGATTGTAGGTGTTTTATTTTCTCAGATTATGATAGTAACAGTATGTGAAACAAGCTGTTTGAGACTAAGACATAAATACAATATAATATATTCAGTCTTTGTGAAATGATGTGTATTTGAATGAGCTCCGTCTCCATGTTACCTCTGACAGTTAATAACAGGTGCTTCCTGAAGCACAGCGGTGCTGCTCGTTGTCTTCATTATTTTGTGATAAGAATAAAAAATAAGATAGCTAACAGTTCAATATTCATATGTCTACATATATATTTATATCTGCAGTATATTATAAAACTCAAGTTAAAAGTCAGATGTGTTTAGATCATTTTATTGTTTCATTAAACTGCTGTTTTTCTACGCATGATGTTTAGTGAGAGGAGCCGACAGAAAAACAGATTTCAGTAAATGTCGAGTCCTACTGATGGGGTGTGTGTGTGTGTGTGTGTGTGTGCGTGCGTGCGTGCGTGCGTGCGTGCGTGCGTGTGTGTGTGTGTGTGCGTGCGTGTGTGTGTGTGCATGCGTGCGTGCGTCTCTGCTCTGGTTATTTTTATGACCAACATGTTAAATAAATGTTTTTTCTTAAATCTTCTCTTGTTCTTCTGCTGTTTTTGAAGTTCACCTGAACACATGAACTAGTTCTGCATCATGATATGTGTAAGGAGTCAAATAGATTTTATTTTCTGATACAGTTGTCTTTGTTTACATTAAAACAACTTAAACATTTAGAAAAAATATAAAGGACGGTAAAGTTGTATTGATATTATTATGATATTGTTGAGATACATTATTTATCTGTTTGTCTTAAAATCATCCATCCACATCCACAGCTGCTGGATGTTGTACCTGGACGCCTCCAGCAGAGGGCAGTGTCGTCTCAGTGACTGTGGTTCAGTTGTAAGTAAAGTGCAGATGTGTAAAGTGCAGATGTGTCAGTGTTGCATCTCAACATGAACGTGTGACCACACTCAGAGACAGAGCTACTTAGATTCTTTAGTAAAATCACAGGATCAAAATGCTCCAAACCAAAGTTGATTAAAAGAACTGATGTATTATCAGCAAAATAAACTTGGAACTAGAAAGATCAGTCTGGTGTTTGTCCCCCAGCCGAGGGGTCGGGCCCCTCCAACAGGACCACAGATAAATCTAAAGGTTGTGTAATACAGAAGAAAACATGCTTTCTCCACAAACATTTATTTCTTGAGACGTTTGTCCTCTGGATAACCTCTGCATGTTTCTAAGAATTAATCAAAAAAGTATTGTGCAATTTAAGAACAAACACCTTAAAACTTTACTTAAATTAAAGTTCAGCTGCTGCTGCTGCCTTTACAGGCCTCACCTCGTTAATGTGAACATGCACGGACGCTGCGTTTATATCACCTGGTGAGCATGTGAACAGAGGAGAAGCAGATCTGTTCATTTATAGGATGTATAAGAGTTGAACTTCTGTCTAAATGATCTGGATATTTAAAGAAAAGTCTCAGTAATTTCCTTAAACAGTTGGTCACTGGAGTTTTTCTCAAACAAGAGGAAATTGTTTGTTGAATTTGTTGAAGACTATTTTTGGCGGCGGAATAATCCACATTTGGTGCTGTAGTGTGTATCTGTGGCAGCAGGACGGTGTGTGTGAGACTGAGTCAAAATAAACTTCAGTGTGTGTTTATGGTGATTTAAGCAGAAGCAAAGATAAATAAGAAAAATCAGGTGATGATTCACAAACTGTTCTAGTTGGAGACATTAGTTTTCTGTGGAAGAAAAATATCGATCACCAGATTTATCCTTAATATTTCCTTTATGCCCCCCCCGTCCCCCGTCCCCCCCCTCCACACACACCCACCCCCCCACCCCCCCCAGCTTCAGTTATTCTCTGTGTGGATGGCACTCGCTGCAGATGGAGATTTGGCTGCGGTGACAGTTTACATCTGTGGTTTCTTCATGTACACACGCCTCCTGTCTGCAGTGTAAACACGGGGACATGTAAACTGAGAGCGGAGAGTCAACAGCTGACCTGAGCGCTGTGTCGTAACATGATGGAGCTGTGTGTATATCTGCTGACTCTAATCCAACCTCAGCAGCATCATGTGGCGGCGGTGCTGTTGACATGGGGAAATGAAGCTGTGGGTGGAGCGTCCTGATTGGCGGTTTGTGGTGAAGGAGACGACACCAGTTGGTCCAATCATAGTTCAATACACATCTGTAAACCGCAGGCACAGTTACGAAACAGAGAGACTCCGGTCCTTAAAGCTGCAGTGAATGATTTCTGGCCACTAGGGGGCAGCACACCAGGCTGAACACAACATTAATATATTGTCACATGATACAGATGTTCGGGTGAGTGTGTTACCTGTTTTGTTTTCACTCTAGTTTGGTCTCCTCCACCTCCTGAGAAACACATCTGTCTCGTTAGCTGCCAGATGTTCCACGGTAAGGCCTTGTCGCGTCTTACCTTAGCAATCTGTAACTTGATGTGCTCCCATTGTCACAGGTGTGTTCCTAGAACTTCACTTGGACTCAGGACGTGACACTAGATCCAGGTTCCAGGTTCCAGGTAGGCCTCATCAGCGTGTAGGTGGACGGCCCTTAATGGATTTCTGTGCGCTGCTCGATATCAGAGGTGAGGAAATTAACCGGACGTACATTTTCCAAACAAACAGGGAAGGGAATATTACATTTGTTGGGAACTATTTTCAGCGGTGGATTAATCCACATTTGCTGCTGTAGTGAGGATTTGTGTGTGTGTGGGACATAATATCACGAGAAAGATATTTCAAGAAAGAGGTTGAAATATAATGATCACTTTGTTTGTTTTCAAGTGCTGCATCACCTTCGCCTCATCACTGCCCCCCTGAGGCTGGAAAACACACCGGTACTTGAACACAACAGGGAGTAACATTCGGTCCAGTCCACCTTCGAAAACAAACTTTAACAAGCGACACAAAGGTGAGATTTATGCTTATGTTTACTTCCTGTAGTGGCACCGTCTGTGTTGACCAGGTAGACTCTGACTGTGTCTGTCTGCTGTTTCTTCTGCTGGAAATGACGAGGTTGACGGTGGAGTAGAAAACCAAAACAAAGAGCTAAAAGATGCTAATTAACTGCAGAGCTGGTGCCAGTTCGTCACTTTTAACATGAATCAGTTGTAGATATATAAAGAATGATTTATGCAGTTGTACGGGAAAGGATGGATGTGAGATTTTGCAGCTTTTGTCGACACGATTTCATCATGTTTGACTTAACCAGTATCAGCTGAGTGGTGGCCTGGCTGGTATAAAACCTGACAGCTGCCAAACATAACACGCCCCCATGCTTTCCTCACTGTGTGTTATAGGAAAGTGGGGGGTGTATTTTCAGAGGGCATTTCACTCCTGAGCCCAAAAACAGGCAGAAAAAGTGAGTTGCTTCACTTCACGGTTGGACAGACTATACTGGGCTGAAGGGATAAAATGCATGACTGTGGGCTGGAAGTGTTTATGTTGAAGTGGCTGCTTTCTGCACACCTCAGGGCTGAGTGTGCGTATTCCAGTTTAGTCAGTAACACTGGTGGGTTTCAGACAGAGGGATGTATGCAGAGGGATGTTTGTGCAGAGGGTCTTTCTGTAGGAAGTTTCAAACCAGGAAAACACACAACCTGGATCAAAAAGGCCGACAGAGTTGTTGGCTGAAGTCTTTAAACATCTTTGATATGTGATACAGCGGCTGAGGGAGACGTACTGGTAAATAAACAGCTTTACGTGAAGCTTCATTCAGCTCCGTCAGCTCCACATCTCTCCATCCAGGATCTCAACTCTTTTCTGCCTTTTTTTTTCATCTTTTCAGCACAAATGTCTTTGTACAGAAACAGAACAAGCTGCAGTTTGACCTCCATGTTTGTTTTGGTACAAGAACATGTGACAGGTGGAGTTCTCTTTGTGGGTTTGTGGGGTTGTCTTCCTCCAGAGCGCCAGTGGTTGTTGAGCAGTGGTTCAATGTGTTGTTTGGTGTGTTTACTCAGTCGTATGGTTTCTGTTCCTTCACGACTGTCAGAGACGAAAACATCTGCGCAGGTTGGTGGAAACAGTCTTTATGTTTGTCCAGTTTTTGGTGCTGTCAGCTGCACTTCAGGTCTGCATTGCTGGTACATCAGCTACTGCAGAACTGCAATATTATGCACTGTGGCATAGGGAGAAGTCACAAACAGGACACATGCCAAAAATGGGAAACCTGCATTGGAGGGAGGAAGAGTGGCCGCAAGCAGAACCTCAACCGCACTGACAAAAAAAAAAAGGTGCCATTTATAAAGGATCTATCACCTGTAATTAATGTATTTAACAATGGTTAATACATCATTTAGTAATCAGTTATAAGATATTAATAAGAACAACATTTGGGTTGCCAGATTGTGGAAACTTGTCCTGCAGTGTGACACATTTCTTGTTTATTTTAATCTCTTTAAGTCATTATGGAGCAGATTCTCACAGAGCAAAGTGATCCCAGTATTGATCCTTGTGGAACACCGTATTTAATCTACTTGAGCTGGATTAACCAACATTATTGAATTTCCCCAAGGGGATGAATAAAGCATCCACCCATCCATCCATCCATCCTGGAAGTAATCCATGTTGAATGAGTTTTAGTTGATTTTTAGTCATTTGACTAATTGCAAGTTTGTAGTAGTAGTTTATATTGTGCTGACAGAGGAGGCATTCACAGGGCCCCATCAGTAAATTTTGCCCTGGATCCCTTTAACAAGTTAATCCAGCCATGCTTCACCAATAAAGTTTCTTAAGACAGCTTCATTTTGATGTTGCTGTTTTCATTAAGTCAAATGTAATGTCACATTGTTATGAGTCCTACATGGAAAATATGTCCATGTGCATCCCTCCCACTCTGTGACCTAAAAACAGGCCGAACTAACAGGGCTTGTTCACCACAGTGTCAGATGCTTGAATCTGACCTGATCCATCCACATGTCTGTCTCACTGCTGTAATGACAGCAACCCACTCAGGTATGAGCTCATATGACTATACATGAGTCACTGTCACGTTTGTTCCACTGACATCACTGGAACCAGAACATCTGTCTGCCATGAAAAAAACTGTCAAACTGTCTGTTTTATTAATATTTCAACCATCAATTATTCAGACTGAGCATTAAGCTTTTTCACAGCAATTTTCACAGCTTTTTCAGCACCCTGAAATCACAGTCACACCGGCTGGAAGGATAAACAATATATTTAACAACCACATTGCTAATAATAATCATAGGATGATGAAAAAGTTAAATAAAACTAATCGTTAGCTGGCATGTTTGGCAAGAAGGATATACAGCAATAAAAACAGTAAAATGATGAAAAAGTCAAGTAAAAATAAAACAAAGCAAATACATCTGCCAAGATGAATATACAACAACAACCAGGCCTGAGTTAGCTGGTTAGCATGCTAACTTCAGTAGAATAAACAAGTGATAGAAACAGAAGCAAAACTAGATGGTTGCTTTCAGCTCTAAAGGAATGAAGTTTGATGTTGAACTCACAACATGTCTTCTAGACTGCTAAGTAAACACCTGTTAATGCTAACGTTAGCTAGGTAGCAATAGCTAAATGTAGAAATAGCTCCTTTAAGGATTTCTGCACACAGTCAAATGCATTTTGAGGATTTGACACAACTTGTTCCACAGATGGTGAATAAATATCTGCATAAAAAAGTGCTCAACAGTTGTTTACTGAGACACAGATCATTAATATGTAAAGTAAACAACAATGGTCTTAAAATTGAACCTTGTGGTACGCCACTTTTTGAACCCATTTAAAGGATGCGTCATCAAAACCCAGGAACTCCGGTTTATCCTGAAGTAGTCTGAGATTAACAGCATCAAGAGCCTTTAATTAATCAATAAACATATCTGCACAATGTTTCCTACTATCAAGAGCAGAGACTATCATTTACAACCGCCGTCGCCGCTGCAGTTGGCTCTAAACCCAGAGTGATAAGGACTTAAAATATCATTTGCAAACACGAAAGTACAGAGTTTGGGGATTGGTCTGTAGTTATTCAGAAATAACTGTTCTGTGTCCAAAGAACATTTCATGCTCTTTTACACAAAACATGGTGGACTTCAAAACTGTGAATTGGTCTAAATGAAAAAGTAAGACCCCCCCCCCTCTGAAATTGTGATACACTAATCACTGAGTTGATCAAAGAAAGATCCTGATTTGATAAACTGATCCTTAAAAAGCATTATAAATCTCTTTTTTATCATTCACAACTTCAGAGTCCAGTATAATCTCTTTGGGGGGGGGGGTTGGATGAAGTCATGCCTTTAAGAGATTTGACCACTCTCCAGAACTTTGCTGAGCTCTTACCGCAGTCAGACAGATGTTTCAAATAGGAGGCAGATTTAGCCCTTTTCACCATGTAAGTACATGCGTTTCAAAGTTGTCTGAAAGTTTGCCAGTCCACATCACTACCAGTGGATCCAGCCAGCGCCCAGGCTGTTTCTTTGTAAGATAACATCACCTAAATCATTATTAACCCGAGGGTTATTTACGTCTATTTTTAATCCTGAATCTCTTCACTGGGGCGTGTTAATCTGCTGTGCAGTTCAAAACAGACAGAAAACATCGTAGTGGCAGCTCAGCATCTGGGAGGAGATCTATAGAAGAGAGATCACTGACATATAGACATCTAAAAATACCATTGTGCTGTTTCTAACTCAGTAGGACTGTCGTGATGTCAGATGTTTACTACTAAATTATTGTGGCCAAAATAATTCACAATAACAATATTATCCTTTAGATATTTACAGGAAAATTGAAAATAATACCAATAATAATATTAATGCTGTCAGTCAAATTCATCTTCAACTTTTTGGCAAATGAATTAAACTCAAATGTAAGTCAGGTGTGGGTGGGTGTGTAAGTAAGAACGGAATTGTTTAAGAAGCGTGTGTTATTAACATGATATCAGCTTTTCATTTTTTAAATGTTTTTCGGCCACTTGTTTGTAATGAACACAACACTGACATATCACCACTTTTTAAGTTGATATGTTGAACTTTGTGTCACCTGATGAGTCTCAGTGTTCCCTCTCTCTTTCAGCTCTGTGTTTGGACTCTTTAGCTGTCCGCTGTTTGCTGCTGAGCAGGTAGAGGACAGAGACCTGTTACAGATGTTTCTCTGAAAACAGCTGGATGAGAGCGACGAGAGTGAACCAGAACAGTGAAGTTGTGTCTGAACAGATAAACAATGAGCTGAAACTGCAGCAACTGAAGCTCGTATTGATAAATACAGGTCAGGTAACAGCTTCATAGCTTACATCAGTTAGTGTGAACAGCTGCAGTGAAACATATGACTGTATGAAACGTGGAAACAAACCACCTCGCGTCCGCTGCAGAGTAGACTGTCAGATTAGTTAGTTGCATCATGGGAAATGTAGGATCCAGAATGTGTTGGTGCCTGCTGTTTATTGTTTCGATACTGAATCACTGCTATGCCTCTTTAACTTCACTTCACATGGTTCATAATTCATGTTTATTTCATACCAAGTAATGAGCAGCTTGATCTGTCTAGTTTATTCATGAGTCTCCATCTGCCGGGTCATGCTGCTGCCTGAAATGATTTGTTGTGACATCACCATATACCCATCATCATAAATTCATCCAGCCTGTCTATATCTGTACAGCTGGCTGTAAATAACTGCTCAGTCCGAGGGCTTTCCTCTGCAGCTGAGGCTGCTGCTCTGAGAGAGTCCTGACGCTGCGAGCAGCCACAAATATTAGATGTTAGTAACAGATGGAACTTTATTTTGGACATTAGCTTTGTGTGTGGGTGGTTTTATGGCCATATTCTTTATGTGGGTGGGTGTGCATGTGTATGGGCGTATGTCTCTCTCTCTGTGTGTGTGTGTGTGTGTGTGTGTGTGTGTGTGTGTGTGTGTGTGTGAGGGATGTGGCTTTCGGAGCTCAATGAGGGAACATTTTCTTCAGGCCAAATAAAGCTGCCCATGTAAACTCCACATTCCAGAGTTTGTGGTGCGTCTGTCTCAAACTCTCTCTCCCTTTATTTTATGAAGGGAGGAGGCTGCGTGTGTGTGTGTGTGTGTGTGTGTGTGTGTGTGTGTGTGTGTGTGTGTGTGTGTGTGTGTGTGCGTGCATGCGTTTCCTAAGAAATACAATTTTGAAGATTTGCATAAGACTGACATTGAGTTTCACACACTTTCTGCTTACTGAAGCAAAATATAAAATCAGAGCTCGTCTTCTTTTCTCTGTGAAACTGACTCTGAGATCTGATTCTTCAGGAGCTACTTTGGCTTAGTGTATTTAAAGCTGCTGTTGGGACCATCAGAGTCTTATCACCATAGATACTACAAAACAACACTGACATCATCTTTTTACAAAATACATGTTTACTCCTCGTAGATACAGAAATTTAGAAGAGAAATTAAATGCAAAACATACAATATCACAAGTTCTTGAAAATATTCTTTAGCAGATACAATCTTTCAAATCTTTTTTAAAATCATAGTGAACCAACATCTGCTCCAGCTCTTCATATTATAGATAAACTGAATACATTCACTAAAGTTAAGCTGCAGATGAGTGTGTAGGTGACAAGATACACACTCCAGCTGATGCTTCAGGCTGTTTTATGAGAAAGAAAACACATGCAATATAACTGTAAGACCTCATCTTTGTTTACAAGAAAACTCAGTTTCTTTAGTTCCAGATGTGAGATTCTTCCACCACTGACAGTCAGCATCAGTGTGACAGATTTAGATGGAGTCTCTGTATCTCTGTCCCACCCAGCCACCACCAAAACCTCCAACCAGCTCCACAACAGTCTCCCAGCGGCTGCAGCCTGTTCCACCTTCAGGAGGATGCACTCACACCAGAACTCCTAGAAAGAACCACACACACAAACACATGCGTGCAAACACACGTTCACAACTCAATTACTGGCACATGTGCAGTAAAAGACCACACAGGGTGTTATCACACTAAAGGGGATAAAACTCTCCACTTGATTCAAGGCACTTCTTTATATATACCATCATCCACACACACACACACACACACACACACAAGTGCATCATGGTGCACTATCATACTGCCCAGCCCTCAACATGAACTCTGTCATTAGACTGCAGCTCAGTGGGGTTCGACATCTCACTCAAATTACACACTGAACCTCAGGAGGCCTCAGGATGATCCTGTGTTTAGCAGCACACTACACCGACAGAGATACAGAGCACAGGAGGGTGTGTGTGTGTGTGTGTGCGTGTGTGTGTGTGCGTGTGTGTGTGTGTGTGTGTGTGTGTGTGTGCGTGTGCGTGTGTGTGTGCAGTGAACTCAGCTGGTCAGATGTGGCTCGGCCTTCGAGGTCACTTGATTTGCGTAAATGGTTTTTGGGTTTTCCACAGCTGGACCTGGAAAAAACCCCAAACACCGGACCACAGCACATTAGAGAGAGAGAGAGAGAGAGAGAGAGAGAGAGAGAGAGAGAGAGAGAGAGAGAGAGAGAGAGAGAGAGAGAGAGAGAGAGAGGAGAGAGAGAGAGAGAGAGAGAGAGAGAGAGAGAGAGAGAGAGAGAGAGAGAGAGAGAGAGAGACATAAACAGGATCAGAGACTGAGCAGAGTCACTGTCAATAGGAAATGTTTTTATTGGACTAGATACTGTTGTGAATAAATACTCAATTTGAACTGGTCCATTTGTCCAAAACTTTATAAACCATTGTAAGCCAGCCAGCTAACAGTAGTTAGCTAAACTGTAACTTAAGGCTAAAGTTAGAAACTAGCCAACATTAGCGTTCATTCGTAGATACTTGCCACAATCTAATTCAGAAACTCTAGAGGTAAGAAAGTAAAGTTTACTAACCAAGATAGATAGTTAGCTTCTGCTCCTTATATTTACCTACAGTATCTCAATTTGCTTATGTGACGCACAGGAGCTGCTAATAGACCTTGGATGGAGAATTTGACATCAACACAACCATATCTGTAATCCAGTGTACTGTTGTTGTTTTTGGCGTCAAACCAGGACCAATTTTGGCCTGGGACATAACGCCACCATCCAACCAGTTTTTGTTGCCTAGCTGCTCTCAGAACCATCAATGTCAACCTCATGGTGCTCGAGAAAGTCAGGGCATTAACACAGTGAGTTGGGATCATCCTCAGGAAACTATTAATGTCTGAACCAAATTTCATGACATTTGATTCAATAGTTGTTGAGATAATTTCAGTTTGGACCGAAGCAATGGGGTGATGCATCCACAGAGCCCTGCAGCTGGCCTGGCTAAAGACTAAATATAGACCACTGGCTGCCTGTCACTTTCAGGGATGATTTTTAAATGTTACTCATAAGTCATCAGGTTCTCAGGCTCCTCTGTATTTAAAGGGGCCAAGGTGACCTCTGACCTCTGGGAGGAGCCTCAGATCTACAGGACTTGTGGCTGCAAACTAAAGCTGACGCAGCTTTTTCTCCTCGACTTTCCCACAAAGAAAAAAAAAACACATCAGTCACATCTTTAAAAAGCATCTTAAATCCATTTGTTTTCCTCAGATTTCTCCTCATTTTATAGTTTTTACTTTGTGGGTTTGTGAACTTATTTCTCCTTCTTCTCTCTCAGTCTTGTGCAGTCATTTTCCGACTTCTAATTTAAACGTGCTGTACAAATAAAGTTATTTGAATCTGATGAGAAGAGCACCTGTGTGTGCTGCTGAACGCTGCAGGAGTTAAAAGTCTTGAGGCCGGGTTTGGTGACCAGGAATGTGCCTTTTTTCTTTTTTTTTTTTATTGGCCTGGTACGTCCTGGCTCTGCTCTGCTCTGGTCTGGTCTGTCCAGAGTCTGGGGTTTGGCTCCGGCTCCAGGTCTGGGTGGGTCCAGACTGGTCTGGCTGTGTGTGGTTTAACAGGGTCAGTAGTTAGCGCTGGGCTGGGGCTGGGGATGCTGTGGCTTTGGCTCAGCGACTCACAGAGACATCTGCTCTCATAGGGAATGTTCACAGTAATGAGTGAATATAACTCTGCTGCTGTGAGACGACTGCAGCTGATCAGACTGTTCACTTTACTGTTGTTCTCCACAAAAACAACTTTATTTTAAACCGTTTCCTGGGATTGTCTCAGTTGTCACTAACTGGTCACAAAAGTGCACGTGTTTTCATGTGCGTGTTGGCAGCCTCTGTGGTTGTATCACTCAATAGGATTATTAAGTTTTATGGAAAACTGCATGCAGCCAAGGAAAAATGCTGAAGGCAATCAGCTCTGTTTATTATAAACACAGCCAATTAACAAGCAGCCATTAAGCCTATGTGCTATTATGTATCAGTGGCTTCTTAGTAAATGGAAACCATTGGTAAAATTATACAGTGAAAGTTGACATCTGGAAAAGAGAGTATTCAGAGATGTAGAGGAGAGTACCTGCTTCACTGTTCTGTAAAACACGTATCTCCAAAACATCACATTGGACATTTTAACGTGGGAGTCTATGGGGATTGACTCACTGTTGAAGTCATTAGAGGAACTGCAGGTTCTGGTTCTTTAGTGTTGGCTTCATGTTTCAGCCTTGCTAACCAAGCTAGCCAGCTAGTGCTAGCATTAGCTGATAACTTAGCGATTGCTATGCTAACGGTACCTGGCCCCGGTGGGCTGATGACCTGTGTCACCCTGGGTTAGCCCGTGGAGGTGTTCAGTCAAAGCCCAATAAAAAGGTGAATTTAATCGACGTTAATGTAACGACGTTTGGTTTGTGTTTCTCCATGTGACCCAGTTTAATTGATCTGCGTTAGTGTAATGCGCAGCGTTAATGTCAGTTAATACATTGTCCATCAAGACGTCGTGATAGTTCAAGTTAAGATAACGTGACGTTTACAAAATGTGTAGAGAAATATTTGTCATATAGAAGATTGTTCATTTAATACTCAAACCAGTCCTCAACTGAAGCAGACATTCATGCACCTGTCCTGACAGCTGATCGATATTTGTGATTAACTGTGATCAGCCGCATCTTAACTCAAGTGTTTGTGTTTTATCGTCATTTGAAAGGTTTCACTGTGAAAACTGAGTGATCTGTGCCAACAGAAGGAGGACCTCATGTACAGAGCAGCCCGTTAGTTTCCATTCATCTGGTTGAAGGGAGACTGCATGGACATCCTTAGTTCTCTAATGTGCTGTGATGATGATGATGATGATGATGATGATGGTGGTGGTAGAAAACCTCCCAGTTCATCTTCCTCTGATGAAATGACAGACTAACTGCTGATGAGTTAGTTTATTATTCTGTCTTCAGTATTCACAGGTTCAGTTTCTTACCTGCAGCTTCACTTCTGCTGTTGTCGACAGGTGATGGTAGCAACACTTTTAAGATCAGAATTTATAAATATTAAACAGTGATTAAGTGATGGATCATCTCTGGCACTGTCACCACCTCCACAGGTCAAAGTATTTACCAATTAACATCAGCATGTTTTTTGATCTTTCATTGTCAGTGTTGTCTTAGCTTTACTTTATTGGACATTATAAACTACATTAATTTAAACAATTGAAACACTGGAAACATGTATAACAGAATAATAAATGGATTAATTAAATACTGTAGTGTACAATTTACATGAAATAACAATAGAATAGAAACTAATACTCAGTTTGGAGTCATTGTGCAGGTGCACATGTCATGATGGTTCTCAGCTCTCAGTCATGTTCTTTATTCTGACAGAGACAGAATCATTCCAGCAGATGTTTTAACTCCTGTCATCAAGAATGAAATGAACTAGAGCTGAAAACTATCCGACTAACACTGAACCAAACTTAATATGAACAAACACGACACACACGTCCGCTGCTCTGCTCTTTAACAGCTCGTCCAGACACGACAGTTCACTGTAATAACGGGATCGTTTAGTGACCGTGACTTACCGACATTAACCCGCTGTCTCTGTAACACTGAGCTCGGTGACGTCACCTTCGCTTTGCAGAACTCATTTTAAAACACGTTATAACATGTATCATTTATTCATAAAGTCTTGTTTTTATTACAGTATATGCTAAATCAGGTTTAAATGGATGATTGCATCTTTTATGATCTGAAGTAAGTCATGCACATGACTCCATCCCATACATAAAGGCTCAAAATGACTGAGCTTGTAACGTGACCATAACAAATAATTCCAGTGATTGTAGTTGTAAATCAACATTTGTTAACCTGTAAAATAAATCTGCATGACAAATTCAGGTTCCTGCATGTGTAGAAGAGGTTTGTATTTGTTAAAGTCTGAATGTAAATTATGAACAAATGATCAGTGGTGAGGTTAAACAAAAACATGTGAAAAGAAGAAAAGGTTGTGTCAACAGAGCCGTTATTCATCATCCTTCTTAGTGTTAGAAAACATTTACACTGTGGTTTTACAGTTTAATGTTAGCACACATGCTAACTTCAACTATGATAACAAGTTACTCCTCACATATATGATATTTGTAATTAGCCTGTGAGACTAATGTAACAGCTGTGACAGCTAACCGTGTTAGCAGCATCTTCTCACGGCTCAGCCAGGAGCCTGTTGATGCAGGTGGGTTTACCTGGTGTCCTCGAGGACACAGGTCAGATCCCCCCCTCCCTCCTCCCCAGCTCCACCCTCTCATCCAGATATGGTTTCTTCTGGCTCCAAAAAACCAAGATGGCGACGTCCGGTAACCCAAACTCGAGGCTTCAAAATGGCAGTTCCCCAACCGAAGGGTGACGTCACGGCAGTTTGCCGCTTGGTCCGGACACAGTTACGTACTTGTTTCTTCCGCCAAAAAGATGATTTATTGATAATTTTCCCAACCCATAAAATACACGTTATCTTTCAATTTCTCATTTCAAACTCACCAGATTTGGAGATGCATTGTTTTTCCTGGGCAGCGACACATGCTAACTGTGGGCTGTTTAGTAGCAGGGCAGGGAAGTAACATGTTTGTTTTGAAAGTCGGTTCCAGTTTGACTCTGACAGATGAGTAAAACAGGCTCATACCATCCTATACATATAAATACGGTGTGTGGGAACTTTACGTTGGGTAACGAATGGATGCTGGAAGCAAAACAGGAAATAACACCCCCCCCCCCCCCCCCCCCCCCCACACACACACACACACACACACAGTTCATCCATCACACTGGAGTGGTCCTAAATGAGACACATGAGCCAGAGACGTGCAGCCTGTACAATGAATGGCTTCTTTCCTGTCTTTCATTAAGGTGCCTCTGTTCATGTTATGCTTCTTTGCACAATATAAATAATGTGTTAAACAACTACAATTAGAGACATGGATTTACAGTATCTACAGTATTTTCTTGGTGCAAATCATTCTTTAAAGGTCCCATATTTCACACTTCTCTGGTGTTTTAGTTGAAGTTTTGATCCATGAGAGATTATAATTGTGATACGTTCCTCGTCTCTCTCTTTATTTCCTGTCTTTTCTCCACTGCTGCCCAACGAAAGCATAAAACACTCAGAATGTGCACAACTGCCTGTTTTATCCTGCTGCTGTCTTCAGATATTCAGACTCTTCATTAACCAGCAGTAATAAGTTAAACAGTCATGTTCAGTAAAGAACAAAGTCCCTTCCTGCACTTGAACTTGTCCGGTTACAGGTGCAGAAAAACGACCACAGCAGAACCTGTAAAGCTTCAGTGTATCGTAACCACAGTGAAAAACAACACAGTGCTTTCAGACCCAGCACCTCACAACCCACAGCTCAGCAGGAACCAAACCCACATCCTCACAACATTTTTGTCCTCCACTGTTTCACCACACATTGATTTAATAAGGTCCCTGGGCATTAACTCTTGCATATAATCCAACAGAAACATTGATTTAGCTTTAAGATCCTTCTCTTCTGTTGACCCTAATGTAATCCACATGTTCCCAAAGTCTTTACTGTTTCTATGATAAACAAAATAATATTTTGATTTGTGGCATCAGTCCACTCAGAAATCACAAACTTTTTCCTCATTCATAAAGTTTCATGAAGGTTTTTGTGAATCAACTGTCAGTGTTCAAGTGACAAATATCAAACAGTGTATATGTTTATGAGACATAGAAAAAGGAGGTGAACCACAGCTGAAGCTGTTTCTGCAGCTACAACAGGGTGATTACAAAACTATTTACTCAACCTCAAAGAAGTTCACTCTGACCTTCATTCAGCCACGGCGACATGAAATTCACTTTATTTATTCACCTTCCTCTGAGGATCCTCCCAGTGGAGGCGGTGGCTTCCTGTGTTTGAAGTGTTGATCCATGAGAAGATATATTTGTGGTTTTAAGAACCAAAAACCATCTCAGTGTAGTTTTACATCTCCTCTCTCAGGCTTCTCTCTGCAGCTCTAGTAACAACAGGTCGGTGAGCCAATCAGAAGAGAGGAGGTTCTGAGCCTCTCTTCTGATTGGCTGACTGTTTTCTGAGTGATCCAATAAAACTAAAGCAGATTTCAGGTAGAAACACTCATAGAAACCAAATCCTGCAAGGTTTGGATGGTGGGTCCAGGTGGGCGGGGCTTGGTGACTGCTTTGTTGTGACATCACAAAGTTCCAGAAGTCCTGACGGCTGGTTTTAAGGCTCAGTTTCTGAATACAGGCTGTGTGCATTTCTCTGTGGACTGAGGCTTTGATACTTTCACAGTATTAATATAGAAGCTAGAGCTGATCTATAATCACACTACACATGGACACACACCTTTAGAGTATATGGGACCTTTACTAGAAAACATAGTCTGGCAGCAGTTTTGTTGCCTGTTGTTGTGATGAGATAGCTAGCTAGGTAGATAAATTCAACATTTTATAGAATGAATACAAAGACTAAATAAAGTATAAAATAAATGGAGTTGCTCTACCATGGCTGCAAACTCTTTGTTGTCTTGTTAACCAAATGTTTAGAGGAGCTACCTCCCTCCTGTTTTCATATTCTGCCTTTTATCGTCTTGAAAGTGTGAGTTTGTGAGACTATAAGAAAGTAAAGTCGTGTTTTAAATGAACTGGCTCTTCAGTTAAATGAAACAAATGCATAATGTTGAAGATAAAAAAAAATGTCAGAGATGCAGTGAAAGATCAGCCACGCAGAAATGTCTGTTTGACAGAGAAGAATCAGACAATAGTTTCTCTGTGCTCAGCTGTGCATTCACAAACAGCCAGAGAGAAACACTCAGAAGCTTTGTTCACAGCCTGACACTCTCAAACACACATTATGCCAATCTGCCAATGAATTCACAAAGGAATCCATCTGTGGGACAGTCACTGTGTGTGTGTGTGTGTGTGTGTGTGTGTGTGTGTGTGTGTGTGTGTGTGTGTGTGTGTGTGTGTGTGTGTGTGTGTGTGTGTGTGTGTGTGTGTGTGTGTGTGTGTGTGTGTGTGCTGGGTGGTGATGTAACCCAGGCTAGCTAGTCTAAACAGCTGATTATGATCACAGGAAAGTGATACAGAGAAACTCTCTCCTCAGTTTTTAGGTCACAGACTGATTCAAGTCATTTCTCTGGTTTTCAATTTTGTTTTACAACCAACAATTAGTTACATAAGACGACTAACTTTAGTCACTAATGTCTGCTCCTGTTGGTCAGCCCACCGCTCGGCTCCAGACTGAAATGTCTCAACAACCACTGGATTTGACTGCTGTTGAATTTTCTACATTCATGCTCCCCTCAGGATGAACCCCCCTGACTCCGGTGACCCTGTTTCTTTTCCTTTAGAGCCACCCGCAGGTCAACGCTGTCACGGATCAATATCTCAACAGCTGTTTGATGGATTGGCACAAAGTTTTGAGCAGACATTCGTGGTTCCCAGAGGATGAATCCTACAGATCTTAGTGATCCTCTTGAGTGTTCCTGTAGCTCCACCGTGAGTTTGGTTTTCAGTCGAAGCGTCTTGGAAACTATTGGATGGATCGCCGTGATATTTGGTTCAGACGTTCATGCTCCCCTCAGGATGAACCTTTTGATTGAGTTTAGTTTTAGTTTTAATTAGAAGACGTCACAACACTGTAAAACTACTGTTTCAGAGAGATTCTGACTCAACGGTTTCATCACATTGGAGGACAGAGTTTATATTTTACTGACAGCTGATTCTATTATTATTTATTTATATATGATATATGATTTTCCCCAAGTTTCTGTCCGACATTTTCAGTATCCTTTGAAAGTTTAGTTTGACCTGTGTTTGGCTGCGGAGCATCATGCAAAAACTAAATGTTATGAACTTCATGCATGGCTCGATTAATCTCCTAATGATAAAATTAGGGCGGAGAAATTAATAAGCAACAATTTTGATCATTAAAACTATTTTTTTTAAAAGCAGAAATGTGTGAAAAAGTTAATCTGGTTTTGTTTTTTCATAGAGAAATGGAAATTATTTTAAAGCAAATGTGTTCAACACAAACTAAAACCAGATCTGGAGAGTCCCTCTTCAAGATGGAGGATGGGGAACATGGATTTTATAGACCTGAATGATATGGACTAAATGAAGGCTTTGGTTTACCTGCCCAGGTGGATTTGATAAACTGCCAACTTTTTGTCCTCAACGAGCTTCCATACTTTTCTAATCCCCGTTAAACCAAACGTGATCAAGTGAAAACAAATGATTCCCTTCCTGCTCCTGCAAGACAAGAAGAGGGGGCGACACACACACACACACACACACACACACACACACACAGTGCATGGTTCCTGGGGGAGGTCCGTGCGCGCGGCTGGGTGGATTGCGCCACTCGGAAAATGGAGTCAATAAATCGGTGGCTGTGGGGCATTAATCGGGTGGGGAGGGGGTGAGCTGGTGTGTAGGAGGAAACTCCCACTGAACGCGCTCCTCCTCCCTCCGTGTATATTCACACAATACCGTCAATGAACTGAGCTTTTCCCACGTTTTCCCTCCAGGGGCGAAGGACCGTCTCGGAGTAACCCGGAGCTCCGCCGCTGCAGCTGCTGCATCTGTGTCTCTGAACCGCGTCTCACACTTTAATACATCAGCTATTACCCCCCCTCACCCCCCCCCCTCCCCGGTGTGAGGGGTGAGTGTGTGTTAATGAGCCGACTCATGTAGAAAACTTGGACCCGGTCAGAGGCTCTCGGTCCCGGGACAGCAGCGCCAGCAGCCGCGGAGGGATTAGGTAACCTGTGGTTGTTCAACACTGACTCCGCGTCCTGGGATATAACCTCACAGCTGACTGTGGACCGACTGACCCAGGTACAGTAGATTACACTGAAGGTTTCTACTAATAATAATAATGATCCGGCTGCAGGTCTGTGTGTGTGTGTGTGTGTGTGTGTGTGTGTGTGTTCCTGTGTGAAACCAGCTCACACACTCCGGGACATGCTAAAGTCCTGCTCTGAAATACTGCTGAAGTGAAAGTATGCAGTAGAGGAAGTAGTAAACACAAGTATTATCTACCTCGTCAGAATCAGAAAACTTTATTGATCTGAAATTGGGTGAAGTTACAGTTGCTCCCTCAAGAACGGAAATGTAACAGCAAAGACAGAGATTCAGAAATGTCCTTGTACCTGCTGCTCTGTCTTATTCTCACTTACATCTGAACTATTTTATTCTGTTTGGTAGTTTAATCTGTAAGAAAGAGTCTCTTCAATAAGCTGATCACGTGTTCTGTGAATGAAACTACTCTTTGTAAAGTGAGAGGAAGCCAGTGGCTGAAACATGTAGTAAAATAAGTAAAAGTTCTCATCACTTCAAACAAAAGTATCTGATCTTTATTAACAAAAAGTCTTTAAAGTCACATGAAGTGAGTTGTTGGTGAGGGTGGGGTTGATGCATCATATTGTGTGAGCGCAGTAAACAGTGGAGGACGCTTCACCGCTGTAAAAATACTGCAGCAGTAGTAAAAGTACTCAAGTATTTTCAGCTGGTAGTACTGACAGTATCAGAGAGATGTCTCATGAGAGTGACACGTACTGTCCAACACATCAGACTTCACCCAGCTGATCACTGATGATTCATCATCATCATCATCCTCCAAACCTTCTTAGAGAATCAGCAGTCACATGTGAGAGTTCCACCTGCTGTTACATGTTTTATTATTATTGTTATTATTATTATTGTTGTTCAGAGTGGAGGTGAGATAGTGGAGATCAGATTTTATAATTGATTACGACTCCAGCAGCTTCATTCTGCCGTTATTTCAAATTCACATGTGGACATTAAATAAATCTGTAAGTTTGTTTATATGTTCATCCACTTATCCAGCTGTTTTCTGCTGCTCATGCAGCTCCAGGTCCTGTTTAATGATCATCAATTATTCTATATTTATATATACAGGTGGGAAAATGTGACATAATGTCATTAATTCATGCACATTATGAGTAATTGTGGACCTCATCACCTGCTGGTCTTCATTCATATCTTTAATATAATAAGGCATAAAACATCTAAAATCTTAAACTCTGACTCGGTGCAGAAACTGGACGAGCTGTTCGTGTGTTTTCTGTGTAAAAACTTTATTCGCAAAGTAAAAAGTAACAATGACTTGAAATATCCAAATCGCAGCAGCTGCAGTTTTTTTTTTTAGATGAAGGTCAAATGTTTCACAACAACAGATCATAAATGAAGCGTTGTGTTGCCATGGTGACGCCTACAAGTCATATCCTCCAGACATAAAGCAACATATTTGTTTGTTACGTGACCAACACAAATCCCTTCATCATCTTCATTTTAATGTTTTTTTCAGTGAAAGTGAGATTGTGACTCTGATCTCAGCGTCTGATCGATTCATCTCAAGTTATGGATGTAGAGGAGAAGAAGTAGAAAGTAGAAGAAAATGGAAATACTACAGTGACGTCTAGTTTCACTGATCTGAGTTCTCCCTCTGAGTGAAATCAGCACAGTGCTGACCGCTGCTTGTTGTAGTCCAGGCGGCGGCGGCGGCAGCAGCAGCTAGTGACACTCGTACGCTGCACGCTGTCTGTTCGATAGTGTCTGTCTGTTTGGTCGCCTCTGTGCTCGTGTCGGGCTGAAGGCCTGAACTATGTGGCGTGTTCTTGGGGAGTCTGACTCACTTTTCCACTCAGCGTGCCCGTGGCAGGGAGTCGTCCCCCCCCCCCCCCCCCCCCCTCCAGATCTCCTGTTAGACCCACACTGAGCTCCTTTGCCCCCCCCCCCCCCCCCCCCGGTGCCTCCTCCTCACCAGCAGCAGCTCTCTCTTCCTGTTTGGCTCTGGGCTGATCTGAGCTCTGCGTGTTGTGGTCGGGTGGCATCAGCAGTTGGTGTGTCAGTATGACAAGTATTCAGAGCTGCAGAATGTGGTGTGTAGGTGAGGGCTTCAGCACGGGACGTTTCACAGAGGGAGGAGGAAGAGGAGGAGGAGGAGGAGGAGGAGAAGAAGTTAGTTATTAAAGCCGAGGAACAGACAGAAGAGTGAAGGTAGAAGGTTTTCTGGAGAGAGTGTAATTGAGGATGTGATGACGAACTTTAATGGCTCTTTGGTGTTTGTGCGACAGCCTGAACACAGCTGGAGTTTACAGGCTGCTACTGATATAATTCATAAAATGACACATGAGCCCATAGTATTTTATTTTTAATGTAAACACACAGATCCTTCAGATGAGTTTCTCTTGATTTGAAGCTCCATATTTTCTTCTTCTTCTGTGTTTTATTTAAAGTGTTGATCCATGAGAAGATATTTTTGTGGTTTTAAGAACCAACACTCAGAGAAACCAAATCCTGCAAGGGTTGGATGGTGGGTCCAGGTGGGCGGGGCTTGGTGACTGCTTCGTTGTGACATCACAAAGTTCCAGAAGTCCTGACGGCTGGTTTTAAGGCTCAGTTTCTGAATACAGGCTGTGTGCATTTCTCTGTGGACTGAGGCTGAAGCTGCTCAGTGTTTGCTGAGTATGTTTGTGTGTGTGGGAGGGAGACCGCTGCATTTCCCAGAATGCCTCAGAGAGCCGGCGTGAAGGTTTTTGTGCAGCAACTTGACCTTTACATAAACCTCACACACAGCCTCATTCATGTAGAGAGCAACTGTGTCACATATTAATTATGTCTTCATAAAGCTGGCACGCTCCGCTGTGAGCTCATCGTACACCACACACACACACACACACACACACACACACACACACACACACACACACACACACACTCACTCATGAAGTAATGAGATGGACCAGTGTGTCTCTTGTTTACGAGGCTCTTCAGATGATGAGCGTCCTCCTCACTTTGTCCCTCAGAGTTCAGGTCGTCTTGGTAACAGTCGTGTTGCAGCTCGGAGCAGTTATTATCGATCAGCTGATCTGTGTCTAAACTCTGGTAATTCTCTGGCAGCAGCTGCTCCGATGTTTCAGTCAGTGTCAGTGAAAATCTGCGTTTTCAGCTGCAGAGTTTGGAGATTTTTTTGTGATTTTCCAACATTTACAGTCAAACAATTAATGATCAGCAGATTAACTGAAAACAAGAATGATCCTTAGATGTGTGTAAAAACACTGTAGGCAGATATCATCATCATCATCATCATCATTATTGTTGCGTGTAGGTGAGATAAACGGTTTCACACGTGGTTGTGACACATGCAGCAGACGGAGCTGACGTCTGTGTGTGTGTGTGTGTGTGTCAGGCAGCGTGCACGTCGTCCGTCCGTCTGTCATAATGTTGTGTTTGACACCTGACAGATGTGCAGCAGCCAGAGGTGAACTAAAGGGGGGGGGGGGTTTATGGGTTGATGTCTTCACCCTCTGTGGGGAACAGCTGCAGGAGTGTGAGCGGCGGGTGGGGGTGTTGGGGGGGGGGGGGGGGGGCGTGGGGGGGGGGGGCGTGAACTTTTCCCATGAAAAGTTCACGCTGGTGGTTTTGTTTAAGTGTTTGACCATTTTTCCCATCATGCACCAGGTTTCTACAATGATTTTCTCTCGTCTCACATTTCCTCCGAGTTTATCACAAATATAAACTGAAAGACGAGCGTTGGTTCATGGAGATTATTTATTTATTGATTATCCTGTGGTGAAGTGAGCAGAGACTGATGTGATGTGGTGGTGCGTTCACAGACTCTAAAATGCATCATAATCATGATTATCGACATTATTGATTCATGTGTCGATCATTTTTCTGATTGATTGATTAACCCTTGTTTGTAAGATTTCCAGAGAGTAAAGAAACATTTGTCGTAAATATAAAGACGTTGAATTTACAGTGATGACGAAGAAGAAGAAGAAATTCTTCACTTTTCTCCTTGAGAAATAATCGATGAATCGATCATCGATTGATCAACGTCGTCCACAGCAGCTGGAGAGGATCCGACACTTCTGTCTTCTAACAGCTGAGAGCTGCAGATTCCTGTCAGCCATCAGTCACATGACCACTCTGCTGGAGCCGTATCAATGCCTCCACCTCCATCCACCTGCCTCCACCTGCATCCACCTGCATCTACCTCCATCCACCTCCATCTACCTCCATCCACCTTCATCCACCTCCATCTACCTCTACCTCCATCCACTCCATCCACCTGCATCTACCTGCATCTACCTCCATCCACCTCCATCCACCTCCTCCACCTGCATCTACCTCCATCCACCTCCATCTACCTGCATCCACCTTCATCCACCTGCATCTACCTCCTCCATCCACCTTCATCTACCTCCATCTACCTCCATCTACCTCCATCTACCTGCATCCACCTTCATCTACCTCCATCCACCTTCATCTACCTCTACCTCCATCCACCTCCATCTACTTCATCCACCTTCATCTACCTTCATCCACCTCCATCTACCTACCTCCATCTACCTCCATCTACCTCCATCCACCTTCATCTACCTCTACCTCCATCCACCTCCATCTACCTACCTCCATCCACCTCCATCCACCTTCATCTACCTCTACCTCCATCCACCTCCATCTACCTCATCTACCTTCATCCACCTCATCTACCTCCATCCCCCTCCATCCACCTCCATCCACCTCATCACCTCCATCTACCTCCATCCACCTTCATCTACCTCATCCACCTTCATCTACCTTCATCCACCTCATCCACCTTCATCCACCTCATCTACCTCTACCTCCATCACCTTCATCTACCTCCATCCACTCCATCCACCTCCATCCACCTCCATCCCCCTCCATCCACCTCCATCACCTCCATCCACCTTCATCCACCTCCATCTACCTCATCTACCTCCATCCACCTCCATCTACCTACCTCCATCTACCTCCATCCACCTGCATCCACCTCCATCCACCTGCATCCACCTGCATCTACCTCCTCCATCCACCTCCATCCACCTCCATCTACCTTCATCTACCTGCATCTACCTCCATCCACCTCCATCCACCTTCATCTACCTTCATCCACCTTCATCCACCTCCATCTACCTCCATCTACCTCCATCCACCTGCATCCACCTTCATCTACCTTCATCTACCTTCATCCACCTTCATCCACCTCCATCTACCTCCATCTACCTCCATCTACCTCCATCTACCTGCATCCACCTTCATCTACCTCCATCCACCTTCATCTACCTCTACCTCCATCCACCTGCATCCACCTTCATCTACCTTCATCCACCTTCATCCACCTCCATCTACCTCCATCTACCTCCATCTACCTGCATCCACCTTCATCTACCTCCATCCACCTTCATCTACCTCTACCTCCATCCACTTCCATCTACCTGCATCCACCTCCATCTACCTCCATCCACCTCCATCCACCTGCATCCACCTGCATCCCCCTCCATCTACCTCCATCCACCTTCATCTACCTGCATCCACCTTCATCTACCTCCATCCACCTTCATCTACCTCCATCCCCCTCCATCTACCTCCATCCACCTTCATCTACCTCCATCCACCTTCATCCACCTCCATCCACCTTCATCTACCTCCATCCACCTTCATCTACCTCCATCCACCTTCATCCACCTCCATCTACCTCCATCCACCTCCATCCACCTCCATCCACCTAATCATTTATTAGAAAACGGCTCCAGTTGTTGTTGTTGTTGGAAACTGAATTTATTACTTTTTGTTTGTTTGCGAGCGTCTGTGTAAGAATGAGAGTGTGAGCGTCTGTCTCTGTGTCCGCAGTGTTTTCCCGCTCTGGACGTTGATGTATTAGGACAACGATGTGTCCCCCCCCCCGCCGCGTCCTGCTGCTGCTCTCCTGCGTCCTGCTGGTTCTGCTGGTTCAGTTTCCTGGGGTCCGGTCCAGACCGGCCACGGAGGACACGGACACAGGTAACACACTCCGCAGAGTCTGAGTCTGGATCTGGAACGTTTCTCTGTGACCACGACGTGAATCTGACGTTTGAGACACTTCCTGTTTGACTTTTTCACTTTTCATTTACTGAATGATTGAAGCAGCTGCAGTTTGTGGTTATTACCTGAAACCGAGCGTCTGTGACTCATCACTGATTATTATAAAGACTCGTGTGGAACATGATGATGACAGCGTAGATTAATATATTACAGATGTGAAAACGAGTTGAAAACGGCTGCATCGTCTCATCTGATGATGTTCAAAATGTTTTCACTGAGAATAATCACTCTTTGAATCAAAGCTGCAACTAATGATTGTTTTCATTATTGATTAATCTGCCTCAATTAATCGATTCTCTGCTTTTTCTATAAAATGAACGAAAATAGTGAAAGTTGCTCAGAGAACAAAATAAAGTTCAGACGCTGAAGAGTAAAAAAAGAATCGATCGGTTTCACAGATAATCAATAAAACATCCGATATTTAAACAATAAGAATCACAATAATATAATTAATCATCAGATTTCAGAAGCTTGAACCAGCGACTGATGCAACAACGAGGAAAATGAATCGACTGAAAGGAGATATAGATATATTTGTCTCTGTCTCTGTCCTCAGTGTCTCTGTCCTCAGTGTCTCTGTCTCAGTGTCTTTGTCTCAGTGTCTCTGTCTGTCCTCAGTGTCTCTGTCTCAGTGTCTCTGTCCTCAGTGTCTCTGTCTCAGTGTCTCTGTCTCAGTGTCTCTGTCCTCAGTGTCTCTGTCTCAGTGTCTCAGTCTGTCTCAGTGTCTCTGTCCTCAGTGTCTCAGTCTGTCTCAGTGTCTCCGTCTCTGTGTCAGTCTGTCCTCAGTGTCTCTGTCTCAGTGTCTCAGTCTGTCCTCAGTGTCTCTGTCTCAGTGTCTCAGTCCTCAGTGTCTCTGTCTCAGTGTCTCTGTCTCAGTGTCTCTGTCCTCAGTGTCTCTGTCTCAGTGTCTCTGTCCTCAGTGTCTCTGTCTCAGTGTCTCAGTCTGTCCTCAGTGTCTCTGTCTCAGTGTCTCTGTCCTCAGTGTCTCTGTCCTCAGTGTCTCTGTCTCAGTGTCTCTGTCTCAGTGTCTCAGTCCTCAGTGTCTCTGTCCTCAGTGTCTCTGTCCTCAGTGTCTCTGTCTCAGTGTCTCAGTCAGTCCTCAGTCTGCTCTCAGCTCAGTGTCTCTGTCTCAGTGTCTTTGTCTCAGTGTCTCTGTCTCAGTGTCTCTGTCTCAGTGTCTCTGTCCTCAGTGTCTCTGTCCTCAGTGTCTCTGTCTCAGTGTCTCTGTCTTCACTCTGTGAATGATAGAAAAGCTTCTTGAAGAGGAAAATGTGTTTCTGGAGGTTTGGGCTGTTTTTTGGCTGCAGAGCATCTGAAACTGGTTAGGGTGATTTTTCATGGCGGAGCCGAGGCTCGGCTCTCGGGGAGCTGGTTATGGTCTGTATATCCTGTCCAGACACAGTAACACATGCACACAGTCTGAGTGTGTGTGTGTGTGTGTGTGTGTGTGTGTGTGTGTGTGTGTGTGTGTGTAATCGGCACTTCCAGAAAACACAGGTCCTCCTTCCTCTGAGAGTGTGTGTGTGTGTGTGTGTGTGTGTGTGTGTGTGTGTGTGTGTGTGTGTGTGTGTGTGTGTGTGTGTGTGTGTGTGTGTGTGTGTGTGTTGTGTGTGTGTGTAATCGGCGCTTCCAGAAAACACAGGTCTTCCTTCCTCTGAGAGAGTGTGTGTGGTGTTGTGTGTGTGTGTGTGTGTGTGTGTGTGTGTGTGTGTGTGTGTGTGTGTGTGTGTGTGTGTGTAATCGGCGCTTCCAGAAAACACAGGTCTTCCTTCCTCTGAGAGAGTGTGTGTGTGTGTGTGTGTGTGTGTGTGTGTGTGTGTGTGTGTGTGTGTGTGTGTGTGTGTGTGTGTGTGTGTGTGTGTGTGTGTGTGTGTGTGTGTGTATGTATTTACCTTCTGCGTGTGTGTTTTGTGTTTTCTGCTCGGACCATCTGGGCTCCAGCTGAGAGTCAGTCTGTGTGATGCTGTTGTTTTTCAGCCTGTAAACTCTTGTTTTCCTCTCAGTCAGATCACATCAGCCTCTCAGTGTTACTCCCTCCCTCCCCCCCCCCCTCCCTCACCCTCCCTCCCCCTCCCTCTCCCTCTCCCTCCCTCCCCCCCCTCCCTCTCCCTCCCTCCCTCCCCCTCCCTCTCCCTCCCCCTCCCTCTCCCTCCCTCCCTCCCCCTCCCTCTCCTCCCCCTCCCTCTCCCTCCCTCCCTCCCTCTCCCTCTCCCTCCCCCCTTCTCTCCCTCCCCCCTTCCTCTCCCTCTCTGTGAGACTGAGTTCAGTTCAACAGAGAATATTCCTGTAAGTTCTGTGGACTCAGTTCCCGTCTCAGCTGCTCTTTTTAGAAACCGTTTGATGTGTTTAACAGAAGCTGCACATCATCATCTTCATCTTCATCTCGACACAGAGACTCAGAGGGTTTTATATCTGTTCAACTTCAGTTTCACTTCAACTCCACAAACACGCAGAGTTAGGGGCTGTATGCTAGTTATTGGGGGGGGGGGGGGGGTCAAGGACCTGAACTGACACAAATTAGATCATTTCCAACAGTGAAAATTATCCTGTTTACTTTAGATTATACATTATTGTATAATTAGATGAGATTATAGTGTTATTCCCCTTTTTGCCGGGGTCCTCAGGAACCACCTCATGGACCCCTGGGGGTCCGTGGACCCCATTTTGAGCACCACTGCTTCAGAGCTTCAGTGTCTGATCACTTGACCGATCAGTAGCCGACGGGATCAATACATCAGCTGGAGAAAGACATTTGAACTTTAAGAGATTAAACATCATTTCTGCTAGCAGCTATAAATGCTAACACCAGCCTGCTAGCCTGCACACATTAACCATGCTAACATGCTAATGCAGTAACATCTATTGATTAGCATTAAACACAGATAAATAATCAGGTGTTTCACACTTTACTATTAATATATAATATATATAATAATATATAATAATAAGTCTTTAGTCGGATTAATTATAAACATTTAGAAATCCTTTATAAGGAAAGTCTTACTGTGAAGTGGAAGCAAATTCTTCACGATGAAACACGTTGTTCTGGTTCTGTTTTGTCAGACGGAGGTTTAAAATCCTGGTGGAGTCCGTGTGTGTGTGTGTGTGTGTGTGTGTGTGTGTGTGTGTGTGTGTGTGTGTGTGTGTGTGTGTGTGTGTGTGTGTGTTTAATGGCAGCAGCACAGAGGGAGGAGGTCTCTGAAGTTTAGGAAGTGGTTGGGTGCAGCACTGAGCGCTGGCGACAGCTCCTGTCTGAGCACCCCTCCTCACTGAGCTGAGGTCAGAGGTTAATCCTCAGGTTCCTTTCATTGTCTGTTGGAGGGAAGTCCTGAGACACACACACACACACACACACACACACACACACAACCACAACCACAGTTTTCTGAGCAGCTCTTTAACATCCCACTTCTTTTGCAGCCGACGCAGTAAAATCCTCTGAGGACGAAGAAGACGATGAGTCATCGTCAGAGGAAAATAAACTCTCCAATGAACTGTCAACAAGCAACGAGAAGCTGCAGCGTGAGCCTCTCTCTCTTCTTCTTCCTCTTCTCTCTCTGTTCCTCTGCTGTTGGTTGTGTTGAGTGATTGTAACCACGCTGGTGTCTCCTCGGCAGCGCTGGCGCCTCAGTGGGTGATGCCGGACAAGATGGAGAAGCAGCTCCACGCCGTCCCCGCCAGCAAGACGGTGAAGTTCCGTTGCCAGGCGACGGGGAACCCGGTCCCGTCGCTGCGCTGGTACAAGAACGGGAAGGAATTCAGGAAGGACCAGAGGATCGGAGGCTTCAAGGTTCGTGTCCGAGTGTGTTCACGTGCACGACAGAGGCACCGTCAGCTGTTTGAACGTGTCTTCATTGATCCTCCATCTTTCAGATCAGAGATCACATGTGGACCCTCATTATGGAGTCAGTGGTTCCCTCTGATAAAGGGAACTACACCTGTGTGGTGGAGAACGAGTACGGGAGCCTCAAACACACCTACCTGCTGGATGTAGTTGGTAAGAAGTCTCACCTGTGTATTCAGACAGCGTCCACACTGAGACGTCTTCTCCTCCTCCATCTTCACCTGTTCCTCTTCACCTCCTCTCCAGAGCGCTCTCCTCACCGGCCGATCCTGCAGGCCGGTCTGCCGGCGAACCAAACCGCCGTCGTCGGCAGCAACGTGGAGTTCGTGTGTCGGGTGTTCAGCGACCCGCAGCCTCACATCCAGTGGCTCAAACACATCACCATCAACGGCAGCAGAGTGGGACCGGACGGACACCGCTACGTCCTCATCCTCAAGGTGGGGTCACCTGGGGCCGGCTGCACCACCATGGCCATTATTATTATTACTTATTATTTAAAGCTCCATATCTTCTTTTTCTGTGTTTTATTTGAAGTGTTGATCTATCAGAAGATATAAAAACCATCTCAGTGTAGTTTTACATCTCCTCTCTCAGGCTTCTCTCTGGAGCTCTAGTAACAACAGATCTGTGAGCCAATCAGAAGAGAGGAGGCTCTGAGCCTCTCTTCTGATTGGCTGACTGTTTTCTGAGTGATCCAATAAAATAAAAGCAGATTTCAGATAAAACACTCAGAGAAACCAAATCCTGCAAGGTTTGGATGGTGGGTCCAGGTGGGCGGGGCTTGGTGACTGCTTTGTTGTGACATCACAAAGTTCCAGAAGTCCTGACGGCTGGTTTTAAGGCTCAGTTTCTGAATACAGGCTGTGTGCATTTCTCTGTGGACTGAGGCTTTGATACTTTCACAGTATTAATATAGAAGCTAGAGCTGATCTATAATCACACTACACATGGACACACACCTTTACACTGGATTAAAACCTGGTACCAGTATATTTAAATTTGATCCTAAAGGAAAACACGACCTTTCAAAATAAATGTTAGTTCCTCAAACGTTACTCTGCAGTTAGTTTTCTACATAAGAGATTTAATGGCAGCAGCATGTTGAGCTCTGCTGTAATTCGTTGTATTTGTTGGTGGTTGAGCAGCTCGTTAGTTTGCGTGACACGGGTTTGATTCCTCTGTGACAGAACAGAGTCAGACCACATCTGTGAAGTTTTGAGGCCTCCTGATGAAAGACGCTCAGAGTGGTTTTCTGTACGCGGCGAGCGGCCAGCAGCCTCGCACGTCTCACTGTGTCCCTCCTCCAATCACAGAGCAGGCTGAGCGTAATGAGGATGAAATTAAAAACAGAGTCTCATCAGTTATTCAGTCGTTTCTAAACTATAAATGTCAGAGTGTTTCACTCAGCGGCAGCCTGGAAACTTTCCTCAATTATCTCCCACTTCCTTCAAATTAAAGGTCGAGTGTTCCTGTAAACACACCGAGCTTCTGTTTACATCCACAGTTACAATCACAAAGGACGGATCCTGTGTAACATGTTGAAGACATTTCCTTCCTCAAACATTTGAATATTTGAATCATGGTTTCCATCACGTTCATAGCTGCGATCCTCTTCTTCTTCTTCTTCTTCTTCTTCTTCTTCTTCTTCTGTGTTTGCTGTTTTGTTGATCTGCAGAACGGCATGAAACCAAATCCTGTCGCCTCCTCGTTTGTAAACACAAACTCCTCAGGCGCCTCTAACAGCGACTGACCCGCTGAGTTCTCCTCGTGATGGAAACCTTATTTATTCTGGGAGAAATGTTCAGTTTACTTTGTGTTTTCTACTGATGATTTACATCTTGTGATGTCGGAGTGTTGACATCAACTCTCTCTCTCTCCCTCTCTCTCTCTCTCTCTCTCTCTCTCAGACTGCAGGTCTGAACACGACGGATAAGGAGATGGAGGTTCTGACTCTGAGGAACGTCTCTCTGGACGATGCGGGGGAGTACACCTGTCTGGCGGGAAACTCCATCGGCGTCTCCCACCACTCGGCGTGGCTCACTGTGGTGGACGGTGAGTGGAGACATTCAGACTGTGAAGCACCTCTCTCTCTCTCTCTCTCTCTGTGAAGACCTGACTGTCTCTTGACTCCTCCCCCTCTCAGACCTGCCCCCCTCCCCCCTGCCCTCCCAGACATACCTGGAGATCTTCATCTACTGCCTGGGGTTTTTCATCATCATCATCCTCACTGCCACGGCGGTCATCTGCAGACTCTGCTGCGCCCCGAAGAAGAGCGACTTCAGCAGCCAGCTCGCCGTCCAGAAACTTGCCAAGAGCATTCCTCTGAGGAGACAGGTAAGATGGCCGCCGCTGTCCGAGGAGACGGGCGAGACGTCCGCCGCTGTCTCCAAAAAGTTCAGTCGCCTTCAGACCTCCTGTCCCTCCTCCGCAGGTGTCGGTGGAGTCCTCGTCCTCGCTGCAGTCGGGGATGTGTCTGATGCGTCAGTCTCGTCTCTCCAGCGCCGCCACCACCCTCCTGGCGGGAGTGTCGGAGTACGAGCTCCCCTACGACCCGGTGTGGGAGCTTCCTCGAGACCGGTACGCCGTCTTCAACACAACCCGTCTGTGGAGCCGCTTATTAAACTGACTTTCACACAAGATAAGGGGGGGGGGGGCAAATATTTAAAAAAGATAAATAATATAATGAAATATAATATGTACAATTAAATACCAGATCATTAAGATACAAACAGCAGCAGATCACTTGTGTTGTGTTCAAGGTCAAACAGATGAACAGTTGTTGTGTCTGTGTTGAACCTGATGACGAGTCGATTCCTAATTACTCCTCCAGCTGAGACTTGTCAGTTCCTGGACGTAGTGAGTCATTTTCTAGGCCCCGCCCACACCAGAGGTTACACCCTTCACTTATCTCCGCCCTCCGCTGTGACCTCATGTAACCTCATAACGAACAATGATGACAAACCTCGATGTGTGTGTGTGTGTGTGTGTGTGTGTGTGTGTGTGTGTGGTGTGTGTGTGTGTGTGTGTCAGGCTGACGCTGGGGAAGCCTCTGGGAGAAGGCTGCTTCGGTCAGGTGATGCTGGCTGAGGCCGTGGGCGTGGACAGAAACAAGCCGACGCGCCTCACTAAGGTCGCTGTGAAGATGCTGAAAGGTGAGAGAGCCCTGACCCTTAAACGAGCTCCTCTAATTGGCCAAATATTTTCCCACCTCTGAACAGGTACAGAGACGTGTGGATGTGAAAGTCAGAGCGCTCCGTCTTCAGTGAGCGATTATTCAGCAGCTGCGACTCGTTTCTAGTTTTTGACTTTTGTTTGTAAAATATCCCCAAATTTTATTCATGAGAAAATATTCCAGAGTGTCGCTCCCCTCGTTCGCACATGTGCACGTCCATGACTTCACATTATTTGATGCAGGTGTGTGAATGTGTTTTTGCAGCGACTGGAGCAAAAAATGAAGCTTATGAGTTTCTTGACTTGTGATTGATAAAACTGGATTTGTGCAGCTGAAGTGAAGAACGTGAGAAGGTGAAACTGTTTGTGGGAGAGAGAATTTTAAAAGTGTGTAACTCCCAAATTTACTGAAACACATGAGACTATTTCAAACAGCTGCTAGCTCCAGTGTCGCAGGTGCTCAGGTGTGGAAAACACCTGAGCACCTGGATCTGTGTCTGGAGACAGTTTGAATGTAAACCTGAGCGTGAGGCTGATGGTGATGATGTCACATGAACCTGTTGCAGCGGACGCCACAGAGAAGGACCTGTCCGACCTGATCTCCGAGATGGAGATGATGAAGATGATCGGGAAACACAAGAACATCATCAACC